>NW_018397264.1:2182915-2214069 GCF_002168275.2 Theobroma umbraticum
ATAATGTATAAAATATAAATAGTTAAATATGATATATATAATTAATAATTTTTACTTATACTCAAGATAATTTCCTTTCAATTAAATATAAAAAGTAAAGTACATTAAAAATATATACTCAAAATAATTTTTTCTTATATAATTACGATTAATAAAAATAACATATTACTGAAATTTTAAACAATAACCAATAATGCAACAGTAGAACTTATATTTGAGAATTACATATATAATAATTTTTTAATTTTTAAAAATTAAAATTATTAAAATTAAAATCTACATAACAAAAAATAAAAAATCATGACAAATAAGAGATATAACTTATATAACAAAAAAAAAGAATATGGTAGATGATTCGTAGAAATTTAAAAGAGAAAATCTATAGAAACTTAAAATATGAGCAAACAAAATAAAGTTGAAAAAAATAAATAATAATATTATTAATTAATTAATTCAATAAAAACTTTATCTCTTTATAATTCACAATATAAGGATAGAAAAGAAAAGAGAGATATGTGGATGGAGAAATTTAAAAAATTTAAGAATTTGAATAAAATTGAATGAGGTTTATAAAATTATTTTATTATTTTTTAATTATATTAATTATTTAATAAAAATTATTAAAAAATATATAATATATAAAAAATTTCAAAAACTTTGGGGATGTTTAAATAATAAGTTCTCTCTATATATTTTATCATAATCTTAAACATTTTGGATTATCCGTCATATATAATTGTTTTTATATGAATTACTTAAACCCTTTGTAATTTACTACGTGTTTACAAATTTTTATTATTATTTCAATCTACATGTTAATGGCCCGGATCATGAATAAATTACTTACATCAAAATAATCAGCCCGAAGAAGATAACTGTCCCTTTCAATTTGATCCCCACAAGTTACAGGTTACTTCAACTACGGGAGTGGAGTTTGGTAGATGTTGAAGATTCTGGGCTTTAGTAGTTGTAATTGGTTGCTTTGTATCCATTATTTACTTCTGTTAGTAAAAAACAGAAAATTGGGTTAAAGTATAAAGGTTTTTTTGCTCACATAAAATATAAAAGTTAATGATGCCAAAGTAATCACGTCCATAAATTTTTCAAAGGTGAAAGGTCATTGAGTCTGCTTTGATTGGACAAAGGAAAAATTGCTAGCCTATAAGGGGCCATCATATATAGTCAGGCCGAAGCTGAGCGTTGGCAGGCCTATAAATTCTTCGTCAGGCCTATTCATATAGAGACGGAACTAGAGTATTTTTTTAAAAAAAATTAAATAAAAAAAATTAAATAATTAATATATATAATTTAATTATTATTTATTTAAAAATTAAATTAAATTTAAAAAATATTAAACATATAAATAAATACACATTAATAGAAATAACGATGTTATTTATATATATATATATGATTAAATAAAACTATAAAAGGAGTTTCTTTCACTATTTATGCTCAAGAATGAAAGAGAAAATAATTTTTTAAATTTAAATAAATTACTTTTTTTTTTATGTATCTTAATTTTTTTAATTTTTTATTTACCTCTTAAATTAACAATTAAAATATTGAGTTATTGAATTAAACTATTGAAATATAATATATTATGATAGGTTATTCGATTGGACTATTAAGATATAAAGTGTTATGGTAGGTTTAGATTTATATTAAAACTTAATGAGTTTGGATTAATACATTCACTTTTATTTTTTTTGTAAATTTGATACGCGTAATATATTAGTTTAGAATTTATTTATTGGGCTTAACTAGTAATATGCTAATCATAATAACTCTCATTTATCAAACAGTTTAAAAAATAAAATTAATTATTAAAAAAAATTATTTTGAAAATTATTAAAAATAAATATAATAAATAAAATTATATTGAAAAAAATATAATTATTTTATTCTATTAACTTATATATATATCCTTGTTACTTCAAATTTGTAACATATATATTAAGATACATTGATTATTTTAAATAAAAAATAATATATTGATGAAATTATAAGTAACAGTGTAACACTGTAACTTATATTTAAAAATTATAAAAATAATTTATTTATTTTTAAATATTAAAATTATAAAAAATAAAATCTACATAATAGAAAAAAAAACATGACAAGTAAAAGATAAAATTCATATATAGCATAACAAAAAAGAAAGAAAAAAAATATGATTGATGGCTCGTATAAATTTGTGAAAAAAAATCTATAGAAATTTAAAACATATGAATAAATAGAATAAAAATAATATAAATTAAAAAAACTTTAAAATTGAATTAAATATATAAAATTATTTTATTATCTTTTATTTGTATTAATTATTAAATAAAAATTCATTTTGAGAGGGTCATTAAAAAAACTTATAAAAAAATTAAAAAATTTTATTTAGTATGTAAAAAATTTTAAAATTTTGAAAGGTCATGCATCTGCATGTGTGTATGTATATAAAATATTTATTTAATATACAGAGTAGGACAATATCGTAAAATACTATCTGATCCGGGTTTCATTCATTCTGGATTCGAGTTAATTAGCCTTTGTTCGTGAAACATGAAGCTGGCAACTAACGTAGCGGCAGCGAACTAAAACTAGTAATGTCATGTCCATGTTAAAATGTTGTTAGACAAGATAAATGTGAAATGTCTGATAAAATTAGAACAACCGGCCAACACCATGGACATTAATGTTGACAAACAACCGAGCCCTTCAGTGTTTTTGGTCGGTTAGTTCTTATAAATGGGCAGTTGGGGGCGTTGAACCCTTGGGGTCCGTCGTTGTCCCTTCCACGTTATCTAATTTTTGTCCCCCAAGATTCGTGGACGTGCGATCTCTGGTGGTCCACGATAAATGGTGAACCAGGGATATGTTAATCAGTGTCAAAGAAAATAGTGTCTTCGATGTGAGGGCTTGAACGTTGGACGGCCGCGAGTGTCCTTGTCTTTGTCGTCGTGATAATTGTGTTAGCAGGGGGAAAGGGAGGCTAAATTTTTGTTTTGTCCCTTGGTTTCCCTACAACCAATCTGCTGCAGCTTTCAGGGACTTGCACGAGTTCATACCGCAGGCTTGGATTAGTCAATATTCAGCACTTCTACTTCCGGACTGCCATTCCCAGGACAGATTTTAGGTAAGTGAGGACATGCTTGTGTGAATTGTTGATCATTTATTTATTTATTTATTTTTGTTGTTAAAGTTTTGCTTGAGGGTGTCTCTTTAAACTTTTAGACTTCAAATTCAAAGGTCAGAACGAGAGATATAAAGTTTATGAGAGGAGAGAAAAAATTAATGTTAACTTCTTATTATATAGTTCAAGGGAGTGTTTATATATTATATACATATGCAAATAGAAAGCAAGATATCACAAAATTTAATTACCCAAATACATAATTCAATACAATTGTAAGTATTTTATTATTTATAGATGTTTAAAATTTTGATTTTATTTTTTAAAGAATATTGTTTACTGTTATCCCAAAGCCACTTTTGCTTCTTGTTGTAAAAAGTGGAAAACTACCAAGGGAAATTAAAATATATGTTAGTATATGTACAAATGAAATAATTACAATCCTAATGAAATAATTTTCAAAATATTTTGTAACATAATTATCACATAGTAAAAATTTAGATTCAACCATCTTTGTAGTGAAAATTTGTTCAATTGGCCAAAATAGAAAGAAGATGCCAAAGAACCCTGTGAGACAGCAGCTGGACAATGTGTTTCACTGTAACACCCTTTTTCTAAACATGGAGGGGACACGGCAAGTTACTTCAATTCGGCTCAAAAATGTGTGCCATGTTATGGCCTAACTGTTCGTACCCAAAAAGTCTATGCTCGATGCAACCTTGGGTTTTCATCCTAAAGACAAATATTCAACACTGAATATTGGCCTCAAAAGATGCCAGTCACACAATCTGAGATACATCCAGTGCACCTATGACATTTTCAGCTTCCAAAACCTTTCGCATGGCATAGTCACATCTGAAAAAGATCAAGATTATCAAAAGTTTTGCACCTTTTGACCAATATGTAACAAGGCAAAAAGTTCAAATAAGCATGAAAGAACTTAGTAGTCATACCTCCAGGGCAGATGGTCAAAGAACATATTAGGTGAAACCACAATATCTTTTAAGTCTTCTCTGTTTACTAAGAAAGCTTTATACTTCAGTGTGTTCTCTTGGACCGTCCAGCTTTTCCATAGTGGGATATTTAGGTTTTGTTTTTGTGGTACTATGTGAATTACACGGCCTGGTAGGAACATCTCAGTAGGATCACTGGCCGACCCATTTTCAGATCTGGAGACAGTTTCCATAAACTGAGATATTGGATCATCTGATCGATTTAGATCAGCAGCAAAAGGATTGATGAAATCACTATCATCAATGTCAACAAAAGGATTGATGAAATCACTATCACCACTGTCAACAAGATTTTGTCTCGTATCAGTCTCATGACACCGGGAAAACTCCTGATCTTGATCTTTGCTCCCTGCAGAAGTAGTCCATCCTTTAGTCAAACATCTGTCCCACCATAGATTAAGCAGCAAACTTTACATGCAAACAGATTCCACTCCATGACAAGGTAGTACAAGATTGCCATCTACCATGATGGCAACTTGGAAATTTTTGGATATCTTCTATCTCATGCCATTTATTTGCATAAACAGAAAATTATTTTTACTATCATTCCAATACTTCACCTTTGCTTATTTCAGAAGAATATTCAGCCGGATTCTCTGCCTCAATCTTAATTCTATGAGAAGCGTTTGCATAAAGAAATTGGTGTGCAAGTCTGAAAATCAAGGCTGTATTAGTTTTGGTATTTTCTGATAGTGCTGTTATTGCAGCTGCACGAAGCCGTAGGATCGATCCAACTGAAAGGCGGGCAGAAAATTCATTGTCGTGTACAATGCTGCAGAAACCTCAAACACTTACGATGAAAAAACAAGAAATTTATGGATAAAATTGGTTATCTTGCCTTTAAATTTTCTGCGGCATGATTGCATTCAGGATTACCTTGTTACAAAATCTGAACATGCATCTGACACAACCAAATCAATGCATGGAAGCGGTCCATAGGAATATACATGTAAATTTGGAAATTGCTGATATAGCTGCAGATAGAAAGCAAAGGACAAAAAGTTGAACATAAAATAGTAAGAGAAAAAAGCTTTTCCAGCAAAAGAAATTATAGAATTCCTTTTTGTCTTTTCCTCTTCTTTTCTGTTTGTATTTATTTCGGTAATGGTGAATTGTTGATTGGTTGGGGTGGGACACAATGGTGTCATTTGACCCTCAGTACCTCGTGTTTTATACACTATCAAATGAACAATTATGCATGGGTCATTTCATATTGATCTTTGATAAGTAAGAAGGCTCAAGATGCCAAAAAACATTGTGGTATTTATCTCCTTACAAAAATTTCAAAAGAGAATGCAATGCTTCGTGTCATATATTCAGAAGCAATAAAAATGCTTTAAGTTGAAACATATCTTTAAAGGCTCAATAATCTAGAAAACATGGCAACATAAATACAGATGCCTCTATATCATGTAAAGTGATCCACTCTCGTAAGTTAGGGCCCAAATAACCTAAAACTTCCACACTGTTCCTATCAAATTCTAAGCAGACTCCACAACTTCAAGTTAAGGGATTCTCTTAGAAACCAGTCAGGTCATATCATTTAAGTGAAATTTCCCCTTCTGCTTGTCCATGGTTAATAAATAGGATCATCTTGATCTCTATTAAAATGCATGTCACTCTAACAACACACAAGTTTAAGAGAAGCAATAGAGAGAAAGAGATTATGGTCATATTCAGTGGGCGCATAACAGCTAGATCTATTCAATTATCCACAGCATAGTATATAAAACAAATAGTAGACAATCACATCAGTGGAAGTGAGGGAAAGCATACTCTTATTCCTAACAATGCAGCAATTGCACCTCCTAAGGAATGTCCGACTATGCACAAACTATAACCATCACATTCACATCCAGCTCCCAGCAATGAAGAAAGGAAGCCAACCGTCTGACATTCTGCATCACCATTTGCATTCCATAGATCAGAATATATGAAAGCTAGGGCAGAATACATTGTAGTCTGTACAGTCTCATAAATATCCAATTTCACCATTGCAAAGACAAAAATAGCACTTAGCAAAACTTGACATAAGGTAAATAGCATGAATTAATCTTATAGAGGTCAATAGTTCAGAAATCAGATTGAATTTTCATTTGGCACAAAAGAGAATTAGAGGGATACATATGCAGTATCAAAGGAGTACTTCATATATAACCTTTGCCACAAAGTAATTTTTAAAAAATGAAGAGAGCAGAAAGAACAAAACACTTTGTTTTACAATGTGTCAACATGATGAAATTTGTAATTGGGAGAAGAAAAAAAAATGTTTTGACATATTTATACCAAAACATCAGCTTCCAAACCCCAGAACCTGACTTCTCAACTTATATTTCTCCTTGCAAAACATTTATGCAGAATAATGAAGGCAAAAAGGATAAAAATACAATTAAGGTAGATGAAATTGATTTAGCAAAATTACAGCCTCTAAATGTAGCATTGTCTTTTCATTCACTTCTCTCGTGTTCTTATACCACCTCACAACCCCCCCACCCCCTTTTTTTTTTCTTTGCGCAATGGCTTAAGTAATTGTCCTGCAAGTCACAGTAATTGCTTACACAGCATTAACCAACTATAGCTAATCATTTAGTTGGAAGTTTTCTGCATTTGAGAGTAGCTTATGCATAAAATATGTAAAGGAAACAACAGAATTATTATTCCAACACGGTACTATTAAGCGCAAATCAGATCTACTTTGGCAGTATGTGCTGTGACATCGTTGTTGCTCCTCAATATACGTAAACCATGTTAGTAACATCCACCAGAAGCTGTTAAATTCTGAAAACAAGTAGACCAAATATGACAAAAGGAAACCCAGGTTCGTGGTTGTTTAAGAAAATATGCACATCAGCATTAAATTGGCTAGGTTTTCTGATCAGAGCTAACACTTTCCATTTCTCAGTAAGAACATGAGGGAAAAAGAATGCCAAGTCCCCTGTCCCCTCATTAGATAAATTAATGTTGAAATCTCTCCGAAAGCACATTATAATTTGAAATATTATAAATGAAACTATTTCTTGGCCCTAAAAGCATCAAGTCTCAATCTAATTATGCAATTGAAACATGAAAAATAAAATGCATGGGCTACTGCCATAGACTGCCCTCAGCAAATCACAACAGTAAAAAGAGTGACCATCACTCCCAAAATAAAAGGCAACTGAAATGTAACTGAACAGAAGCGTACAGATGTTTAAAGCATAAATTAAAACCAAAACAGGTTCTCCATTATTCAGCCTTTAAGCATGCTCTTTTTGAGGCCCTTTTAAACATCATGCAAGTAGTACTGCCAAAGATGGTCACCATATAAAAGGAGGCAAATCATGGTGAAGTGGATAAGGGGCAGTGTAATAGACAAGAATGTGGTGCATACTGGTGGTGGGAGGGTATCACTATACAAGGCAGTTGGAAGCAGTGGGTTTGTTCTGTTAGAAATGATTTTTGTCAGTTGAGATGGCAAGCATGGTACTGCTTAGCAATATCAGGGGCAGTGAAGCCTCTGTAAGGACAATGATGTTAGACAGTTGAAATGCTAGAAATGGTGCTGAAAAGCAACACTTCAATTGGAATGCCGATGACAATTTGTGACCTCCAAATTACTTGTTTAAATCCAAGAAATTTTGGAGCACGTGCTGCTCAACAATCAAATAAATTGATGATAGAATTCTGAAGGCCTCCTCATATCCCTCATCCAAAATACAACTCAAAGGGTAATAATAGAAATAACAGCAAAAGCAGCAGTGATAATAACAAGAAGAACAACAATAAAGATCTCCGTACCATCTCCAGAATATCCTTCAATCTGTGTGTAAAGATCCCGGGCAGCTTCTACTATACCTGAGTGCCCATAGTGCGGGAAAGATGATTCTACACGTTGCTTGACAGAAGGGTGAATGTAACTGCTACTGCAAAGAGGAAAGCATAGTTATTGAATGTCACATTATTTAAAGACACCAGAAAACATAAACAAACTAGAAAGCATAAAAACTTGCATTTTCAATACGAATGAGGAGGTTATTAATTAATTGGAGGGGAAAAAGAAATGTGATGTTTGGCAAAGCCAGAAGAACTAATGACGCAATCTTAGAAAGAAGAATTACAATAGGAAGCACATTGATGCTGTAAAATTTCATATCCAATCACACTTAGAATGATATAATTCCATTGGGTGGATCATCATTGGGGGTGTAAATGAACCAATAAGTTCATTGAACAGTCAGTGAACAAGCCTGGTTATGTCACTATATTTGCTTATTAAGTTAAATGAACAAGTTTGAACAGTTTGAGAAAGAGCATTTAGTGAACAAGTCAAGTTCAAACATGTCAGCTTGTCCTTTAGTTTTGCAACACTCATATTTTACTCATTTATTGTTTAAGGCAGAGTAATATCCTAGGGTTGGACTTCCCTGATTCCCACTCTTATCAACTGCAGTTCTGTCCTATATTCACTCCTTCAATCAGTTAAAGCCCTAGCCACACACCTGTTTCCATTCTGTTCAGATTTCACTGGACAGTCAAGTCACTTCCCGTCTCCTCTCCTCCAAATTCAAGCCCTAGGCTCCCAAAATCATTTGGATAAGTTGCATTGAGCTATATATGATTTGCAGCTCTAACACTTTGGCAACACTGTTTCTATTTTTGCAACTTATTTGTTCACTACAAGCATGCATCATCATGTCATCACAATTAATTCGTATGTTGATTTGAAGCTGGCAAACAGATTGTTTAGATACTCTTTCATGAGCTCATTTATTGAACTTTAGCCAAACTCAAGTTTATTGAAATTAATGGGCTGAGCTTGAACATAGTGCGTAAAATCAAGCCAAGCTAGAGCTTTACTTTTAGTTAAACAAGCAGAGCTCACACAGGGCCAAGATCAACTAGGATCGGCTTGTTCATACCCCTATCACGATCAGTTAAAGAGTTCAATGGAGAAGCTTCCTAAGATATTCACCAATACAATAATCCTACTATCTTTAACGTTTGGTAGTATTTTTTCAGAAATTAAACATCTCCATACAGAGTGTACTGGGCATAGCTGCACAAATAGATAAATGCTAAATTTTCCCGCTAGTCTGTGTATGAAACCACTGCTTCAACAAAGGAGAACACTAATCACCAGCCTCCTCCCATTCCATACACATATTAATGGGCAACATACTAATAGCTAAACAATGGATCTAGGTTTCATGAGTTGCGTCCTCAAATACTAGTTCATTTAACTTTTCCATAGACCATGGTTTTCTAAGTTCAGCGATTCAACTAATCCCAGAACATCAGGGGGGAAAAACTTCCAAGCACTACTTATCACAGAATTTTTTTGCCTGCGCACCAAGCTCAAGTGGTAGGTGAGATAAGGTTCTCGATAAAGAAAAATTGCTGATGCCAATTCAGCAAGTCATCACATCCCAAAACAGACCAGAATAATTAGATTAGATAGCAGATAGTGATGAAAGCAGCAACCATATTATAGGCATTTGTGGAAATTTGTGTATGTAAAGAGAGAGTGAGACTAACTTTATCAGTCCATCCAAATCCATCTCAGCAGAGGACATTCCCGGCCTAAACGTCAGTTATGAGATCTTCAGGGGTCTAGTTCCTCGTACAGCAATCACTACAGATCTTAGATGATGTAGACACACAACGAAATATGCAGCTTCACATTTTTTCTAGGACAGAAAGTAGCAAAGAGTTAGAAGAGAAAACCTAGTCTTGACCTCTTTCCTGATGATTAAAAATCACCAGGATTGCAACATTATGCATATTTCCATTCTCGTAGGCCACACTTAGACTTTGGAGCTTGGAATTGGATTAGACAAATAAATTTTTTTTTCAATGTAATATTTTCATTCTCTTCAGCCTTATAGAAGAAGGTTGGCAAATTTGATGGCTTTGTAATCTTATGGATAGGGTTACATAGCACTATGAAGACGGGTAGGCTTGTATATCCTACATGATTATGGTTGTAAAAAGATGGAAAAAATCTTGTCAACGCAATGCATCAAAAAGGTAAAATAAAAACAGTTTACTCATCAATCTTCTTGTATCTATCCTAACTATACCATATTCATCAAATGTAATAAATACTGAAAGCAGGTACAAACTAGGTGGTCAAGGAAACGCCACCTTTTGGCACTATTACCCATTAACTATTTAATTCAGAACTAGAACAGCCATCAGAAGTCAGAACTGGTTCATGCTTCAACATGTAGATTAAGACAAAACAATAAAAGTAACTCACTTGACAAACACGGCCTCGACGAAGAACTCCAGGAGGTAAATTCACAAATTTTAAAAATGCTGCTGCATGACCTCGCCACCAGTTATCACCATCAAGGGCAGGCCGCCTAATAAGGAAAGTGGAACTTACATAAGAAAGTGGAATATAACAAATCTCTAGAAGATATGCTTAACATGTACAGTAAATTCGAGCTAATATTTAACAGGACAAGTTAATCCTTACATATGAATAAGTATTGCATGCAAATATCTATACAAGCATGTAAAACATAAGATTGCATAAATTTCTGCAAACTGAAAATTGATAAACAAAAGGAGCATCAACACTGGTTTCATATCCTGAACTTTTTACGACTGTGTTGTATCATCATGCTATATAGATAATCATGCACCTCAAGTGAAATTCGCCTCTATATTGACAACCTGTTACGAGTCCACGGGGTCAAAATCCCTTGCCTATAGAGCCATGCACATGGAAATACAAAAGGATTTCTTCCAAATCAAGCAAAGGGCCCTGCATTTGTAAAGGTTTTTTAGGTTTACCATGTAAATCATGGGGAGTATATTTAAACAGTACGCTCTATCATTATACCGTGTAGCAG
This sequence comes from Theobroma umbraticum, assembly GCF_002168275.2. Taxonomy (NCBI): domain Eukaryota; kingdom Viridiplantae; phylum Streptophyta; class Magnoliopsida; order Malvales; family Malvaceae; genus Theobroma; species Theobroma umbraticum. The sequence continues at coordinate 2,193,892 of NW_018397264.1, forward strand.
CTTCAGCAAATTTATGAAAAGCAGCAGCCACCTGCAGGTGTTCTAGAGGTGCCTCAACAAAACATTCATTGGCTTTACGGGATGACCATGCTTCTGCAACAATGCTAGACCTGAAAAGATAATACTTCTAATATGTCAAGCAAAATAAGTATAACAAAGGAAACAGAACCATGAAAAGTTGCTACTGAATGCACGTAATCACAGATTTACAGAAACACAACCCCCCCCCCCCCCCCCCCCTTCTTATTTCTTTTTGTCTCACAGAAAGAAAGCTTGTAAAACAGTTACAGCATACATCTTAAGAATTTTAACCACGTCGAGTCATAATCCATTGAATTTTTCCATGTAAGAACAGAATTACTTTAGCCTTTTCGCTGAAAAATTTATAAGAAAATAAATCCTTTATTACATGAAGCATGCCCAATTTTTTGTGTCTTTCAATCATAGATGCTTGAAAATATATAGCAGCAACCCCAAATATGTCATGGAAGTCCAGAAAAATAACAGAAACAATGAAGCTGGTAAAAGGAATTGAAGTTGGGACACCCTCTTCTGGTGTCATATCATATCTAAGTAAGAATTTATATATCTTTCAAAAAAAACATATGTGGATAAGAATTTATTATATTTGTGAAACATGAAAGCATTTTTAAATTCTTAGAATTTGACACATGGGAATAATCTGATTACCTGATTTATATCTTTGAACAGATGTCGAGGATCTAGTTACACATGCAACCCCTTGAGGTAATACCGTCACAGATTCTTTGTATCTAGGTTCTATATTAGCTAAAGTTAAATGTAAAATTTCAGAACTGTCTCCGAGTTTTTTTAGAAGCTTATTGGCAAATCACATATTTTACAAAAATATCCACCACAGAGGTTAAGGATCAAGGTCAAGAAAACAGAAATTGCAAAATGCCTTTGATTGATGTAGAATATGCAATCAATAAATTGAAAACAAACCTGTCAAGATTCCAAATTCCAGTGCCTGATGCACGGTAACAACAATCACCAGTAATTTGCTACTGAATACACTTCATCATCTTCCAATACAGTTCTGGAAAAAGTACAGAAAGAATTTAAAAATCCAATGGCTTGCACAACTAGTATCTCCATTTTATTCCAAATTGTAGAAGTACTACAAGTATTCAATACGTCCCAGACAGCACAAAGCCTCACGAATTCCATAATCAAATACCTCTTGATAGTGAGCTTTCCATGCATCATCTTGTGTTGCATAAAAAAACTCCACTTAGACATCAGATCCGTAAAACACTGCACAAATGCAATACAACATGCTGTGACCATAAATACAACCATTACTTTTAGCTTCCATGCACCAGTGCTGAGCCAGCACCCTACATTACAAAAAGCCAAAGTTTCCATAGAACCAGGAAAGGTGAATCTTTGCATCAAAAATCAGAGTGATTAAAATTACACCCTTCAAAGTTAATCAAGAGATCACTATACTTAAAATCCTGCCTACACTAACAATCTTAATGAGTCAGCAGCTTGACTGGTTATTTCTGAAACTGAATTAAAATGTGGAGGAATCAACAAACAACAAACTATAGCATAAACAGTGTAGTATTGCAAGTTTGATGAACTCAATTACAGTTTGTTGAGGTTTCCTCTTCTCTAGTATGAAAATCAAGTTCCTTTTTCTTTTGGTGTGTTTCATTGAGCAACTTCAAAGATAAGGTTCATATTAGCAACAGAAAAATATACAATTTAGAATGGCTTCATGAATTCATCAAGAAACTGAGTCAACTGTTCGAAACAGACATGCCAACTAAATCCAGGAATTTACATTTTGAAACAGTATGATTCGAACACTTAACCCCTAATTCTTATATGCACATTCATTCTTCACACGTAAGTTCAATTTCAGGAGCTTTTCCTCATATTTAGAGGGTCATTCATCCCCTCATATGCACACACATTTAATGCACTTTTGATGTCTCACACAAGTTTAGTTAAATGAAGGCTAAGAATAAAACAGACACGCAAAAATCTTAAACTAAACCATGAAACACCCGTTTGGGTAATATAGAAATTGTTAACAAACACTCAACTATTAGAGCTTAATAGCAGTAAAAGAATATGAAATTTAACCAAGGGCTTGCATTCTATCAAAAAATTAATCTAAGACAACAAAGATTCTTTCTCCATGAATTCAGCTATCGACTTACAAGAGAATGTCCTCATTACTTCTCTAATGGTTGTTGGACTATAAAGAGCAGAAAAGTTTGAATTCCTTTTCCATATGCAGCCAATATTATTAATTCCAGTAGCCAGTCATTTTTTATTACTTAGTTACAATCTAAAAAAAAAACTTTTTCCTTACTAATTACACATTGACCAAGATATGAAGGAAACATTTGTTATTCCATATGAAGTTTACATAAAACAAGCAAAACTATTGAATATACTAAGGACATGATCTTAAATTTGATACATTAGATGCGCAAAGTAATGCAATATGTGAGTAAATCTTTAGTATTAGTTTACTTCTATTTACCACAAAAGTAATAGGCACAAGTAGTAACATACAAAAAACAAGAAAAGATGATTAAAAAAAGAGATATAGGTAAAATATAGAATGAAACCCATTTTACTCAAAACACTGACTTGAATTTCCATCCTGAAAAAGATATCTAGCCATGTAAAGAGAAAGATAAAAAGCACCCAAATTTGCAACAGTGTAAGCACCAAGGCAAACGGCTCCACCAAAGCCATGTTTTGTATCACCTATTCATCAAAAAAAAAAAAAAATTAAAAAGACCCCCAATTTAGGTTTCAAGATACAGACAAAAATATATATATTATATTAGTTAAAGGTATACGGTAGCTACCGTCTGTCGTGACGAATAACAGCGTCAAGGACGTCAGTTTCAGAAGGAGAATTGGTTATGGTTTTGGCAGTGGCTTCTTGGGCAATTCCCAGTTTGATCATTGTTCCGATTTTAATAGCAGCTAACATTGAAACCATGACGAGTGGCAAAATCTTGCGGTGGCCACATCCTGGAAATGCAATGGCCACCAGAATTCCACCCAACACCAGCACCAGCAAATTGCATGCACCCAGAACTATTGACGTTAATCTCAAGCTCTTGACCCACATTCCCTGTAATTATTTTGCTCGATGGAATTGAACGAAAAGGCATAGATGCCTTTCTTTTCTTTTTAAGCTGTTTTTTTTTTTTTGTGCGTTAGTTTTGATGGAATGGCAATCCAGAGCAAGGCGTTAAATTTGGAATGTTGTTTTCATTTTGGATTTTTTTCTTTTTTAATAATTTTTCACGTACTGAGGATTACCTTGAAGGATGGGTGCGTGTCAAATTCTGGTTATGGGGTTTTTCAGCTGTTCTCGTTGTAACCACTTTTGTGTGAGGTCAGAAGCTGGCTAGGACCAATGGATGGACTGTGATAGACAGCCTGTGTTAGTGGCTTGACCCATGCTGAGCTTAGCCACGAGCTTTGTGCAATCATTTGTCTTGAAGGCTCGACAAACATGCCTGTTTCTGGCAGTATATGGGCCACGCCATGTTCTTCGATGTCGAGCTAGGCCTGGTGTTGCCTGGCTTGTTTCAATTAAGGAATTCTTTTTTTGAAAAGCACATTTCATTAATAAATAGTCGAGACGAGTACATCGATACGAGTTTGAGCATGTTGTCATACACGACTTAACTGCAGACTCGATGAGGCATGCCGGTCAACCCCAACATATTGTCCAAAATTAACCAAACCTGAAATTATGGAACATTAATGTTGCTTTTTTATGTATTTTTTAATTTTATTTATTTTTCAACGATATTATGGATTGGATTTTATTTTATCCACGTTCTCTTTTGAAGCATAATTAAATGTTGATATTCAAAATTAAAAATGGGTAAACTTAACGTAGAAGTCTCCTGTGTCTTGCAAACATAATTAATGTACCTTAATTTTAGTAGGTATGTTCGTGTTGGAAACCAAACTCAATGGCCAGGCAGCCCCTTTGCTCTAAAAATTACTCTTAATTTTAGTTTGGTGTTGCAAGTATGACTGCAAAATTGTGAATGACAATTTTTGACTGAGAGCAAACCTAATTGTAATTGCAAAAATGAAATTCTTGGTCATTGCATATACAGTCCAATATAGGAATAGCAAATCAAATGCAAAGTGAAATTGAAATGGTGGACAATGGAAAGAAGTAGGTTTCAGTGGTGAAGAGTAGGTGAAAACATGTAGTGGTGATTAAATGCATGCAGGCTGATAACCATGGCTTTAGCTTACAGATCTTATAGCTTACAGATCTGTGTCTTATGCCTTTGGCTCCACTTGAGCACTTTGGGTCACCGCACGAGTAGGAGCAAATGCCAAGCACATTGGAAACTGAAACAACCCCTTAATTAATGTCAGCCAACTCAATAGTGATTTTATCTTGAAAGGGTTACCCCAGCCCAGGGGGCAGGGGCAGGGGCAGAGGCAGAGTTAGGATTTTTTGTGGTTTAGTATTCTGAATTCCCATCATAAACTATCTGTACAATTTTAGATCTTAATTGAGAAGTAGCCACATGGATCTTGGAAGGTGGAAATATAACCAAAGCTGTACCAGAAATGGGGGCAAGAAATGGGAAACAGTGACATATGTCATTGAAAGCCATGTACTTTATTTGAGTAGCTAAAACTCATTACTTCTTGCAGAAGGCCTGAACATTTGGGCAGACCTTCATTCTAAAAATTTAATGCTCCTTACCAAGAGAGACCCAATACCAACAAACTGAGAATATATAACAAGGTCAATTACATGAAAATCACATTCCCCCTAGATTATATTTACTGTTTCTGAGTACAGCCTTGAAACTAAAGCATCATGACATTACCAGTCGTATCAAAGGTCTGATTTTATGCTAAAATGCCTCCCCTCAAATGATTCTATCATATATTAGTTCAAGAGGCTTAAGGTATCCAGGGACTTGATGGCGGAAACTTTTGGTGGTTGGGCTTGTAAGGCAGGAAGAGAGTGGACATACTTGCAGTTGGGGCAGGCAGGGGATGATTTGGAGAGAATGACCAGGAGATGGCAATTCAAGCAAGCCAAAGCCACCATGTTAGTGCCTGTTGAGTGTTGCTTGTTAGAGTCTTCGAGTGAGACAGAAGCGCTGCATTGCTCGGAGCAATTGGATTTCGGGGAGATGTTGAGTTCAAGGTCTAGCTTCTGATCCTTCGGCCAGTTCCAGGTCCTTTTCAAGGTTTTTCTGTTCAAGTAGTACACCTTACCTGACTGCAACATCAAAAACACCCAGCCAGATTTTGAAAACCATTAGTTGAGTTAGTAACAAACATCCTTCGCCTAAAGAACTAGATTTCTGCACCAAGATTTGCAAGGATCATCATATTGATACAGACAGACGTACATGTGCATGCGCGTGTGTGCTTGTGACAAATTACAACATTTACAGCAAAAAATCGAATCGTATATTCTTAAACAGGACAGCATTAAAAGTCTAAAACAAACAGCATCTCAGCATTCATCATGAAAAAACAGTTTGAACAGGAATATTGGAAGTTAATGAAACTTTTCATTTCAAAAAGAGAGAAAGATACTTCAAGATCAAGGCATTGCTCCCAGTCTAGTGGTAGAGGGTCTTTAACTTGAAGATCAACACTTGTTTGAAATTGTGATCCAGCACTGAGCAGGTGATCTGGGAAAAGCTTCCTCTTCTTTGAAGGCATATTGAAATCAGCCTGGTCAGATGATGAACTATGGCAGCTTTTGTCAGCAAGAAATTGATTTGGAGCCAAAGAGAGCTCCGTAAGTTCCACAATATCCATGAAAACCAGCAACCACTCGTTCCAATGCTCTTCTTCTTTTGTTGCAGTACTCTTGCTTCCCCCACCTAAATGGACATATTCAAACTACTATAGAGGGGGCAAAACTAAAAGGAAAACAAGCTAGGAAGGAGAAGGAGAAAAGAAGAGAAAGCCCAGTGAAATAAACTATGGGATCAAACGGACAGTTGTAGTGAAGGACATCCAAAATCTCCTCTTTGGGTTGCAGAAGTCATGCAAGGAGAGTGTGTCTACTTAAGAGGGGTTCTTAAATTGGGTTCATCAAACCCCATTAAAAGGAGGACAGGCCAAGCATTAAAAGTGGCAAGTAGATATCACTTCAATGCTCCGAAATCTTGCTCTCTTGCTTACATGACAGCCTCAAAATCCAACCTCATACACCCCTATTTAAATTTGTTGAAAATTCTTCATAGTTAACCCTGCCCCCAACTTAAAACCCAGTAATTAATAAGCCCCCAAAAACTCTTCTGCTTTTAAACTTTATTTTTCATGACTTCAGGGGATTAATTATCTGTGAGGGTTTGAAATTAAATGTCAAGGGTTATCATAAAAGAAATTCTCCATGAAGCAAGACAAGCTAGCTTCATGGCTCCAACAGAGAAATCAACTGTTTCTCTCATAAGAGCTGAGGTGACCTCACCTTTCTATATGATACCAGATCACCTCATGAAACAGTGATTAATAATCTTAGCATTCATTCCTTTGTTTTTCTTTTTTGAAGACCATTTCGGAATTGGAAGGGTAACTATAGCCTAAACCTAAACCATTAATACAAGACTGGCAATCCACCTATTTTCCCAGCAACTTTTCAGACTTCAAACCAACCATTTCATCTCTGCTATTAGTTGGTGGTGTCTCTTTTGTTCATTTTTGCTTTCAAAGGACGAAGCTGAAATATAATCAAGGATCAAAAAGACCATATAAATCATCCTCTAGGTCAAATTATAATGATGAAAAACCTATAGAACATATCCCTTTCTATGGTCCTAAGTTCATGGTTAAGCGTCGATCATTCCTTCAGTTTTCAACCTTTTGCATGCATGCATGCTTGGAGTATGATATTTACACAAGAAGGGTTTCACTTGCAAATGTCTTAAAAGTACTGGCTTAGGTTTCCCACTGAAGAAAAAACTTATCATTTAATGTATTAAAAATTCATCACATTAATTGCTGCACTTAACATTTTGCAGTACAGTAATAAATTTTTTTTTACGATATCAACAAAATCTCATGATAAAACGATAATTATGAAATTTTAAAATTTTTTATTCAAATCTCATCACCTATCAATGTTTTATCAATGGAATACATTCATCGGTAAAATTTCATCGATAAATATCAACAAAATTTCAATTGAATATCAATTAATCCATTCATAATATATACATATTTTAAAAAAAAGAAATATCATTATATATAAGTACTTATTATAACTTTTAAGCCGCAAAAGATATTGGAGATGATGATTGGCAGCTAGCTGAATTTTGCCCTATGGTGCGATTGCTGGTGGATGCATTCATTACATACATCCTAACCCTAAAATTTTTCAGTAAATGAAGACAGCAGAAGACTGATTCGATCCGTATATGTGCACACAAGATGGTATTATGTACGTACCATTTTGGCCTTCAATGACTTTGCCATGCATTTTTCGTCTGACAATTTGTAGCTGCCCATTTAATGGATCAAGTGTGGGATATCAGCCACATCTGTTTCACTTCCAAAACTTACTACTCCATCATCAATTTCATCCTCCATCTTTACTAATGCCACAACCATTCAGGGTTTTTTTTTTTTTTTAACTTTCTGTTTTTCTCAAGGGGTTGCACAAAAGTAGTAAAACTTAAACAATTAAAAATTATTTAAGAGAAATTTGTGAAAAATGATCATCTCCGTAACTTGATTTCAAAAATAATTATTAAAATAAAATTATTTATTTTTAATCATATTTAGTCATGACTTGATAAAAATATCTTTGAAATCAGTTTAAATAAATTAAAACTTCCATCACAATTTCTCTCAATTTCTATCTCTACTTCCGATTTCTCTCTCTCAACATCTAGCTCTTTCTAATTTTATTGATATCTTTCTTCAACATCCTATGCTTTCGATTTTTAATATGTTTGGAGTGGGTGGCTATTTGAAAATTTTGACTTTTAGGTGTTTTGAATGAAATTAAAATAATAAAAATAATCACGGATGTTTGAAATAGTTTTTAATTGAATCGAAGTCTAGAATTTAAAATTTATAAATATAGGGTTTCAAAAGGAATTTTTGTTAGTTGAAATAGGTATTTTAGGTAAGGAAAATTGTGTTTTGATTTATAAAAATATGTTAAAAACATGTTAATCGATACCAAATCAGAAAAAAAAAAACCAAAAAGAAATTAAAAGAGTTGAAAAGATTTGAAGTTTTAGTTCATAAGTAACAACAACATTTCAAGTATTAAAGTGTAACAAATTTTTTAAAATATGACATGTAACAATAATATTTTTTCAATATAGCGTGTAATAACAACATATTTTTCAACATGACGTATAATATATTTTTGCATATGTTGTGTAACAATAATATTTTTTTTTCAACACGGCATATAATAATTTTTTTTTTAACCATGATGTGTAATAACTTTTTTTTTAACCATGGCATGTAATATGTTTTTATACACGATATATAACAATAATATTTTTTTTCAACATGACGTGTAATAACTTTTTTGATAACACCATATGCATGACATGTAACATCATGCGCACTTGATATAAAGAGGTTTAATATATGACATGTAACGTGTTTTTGTATATGACGCGTAACATCATGTACACAACATGTAACATCATGTGCATTTGATATAAAGAGGTTACATTAAAAGTAATTTTGTCCAACTTAATTAAAAATAATTAAAATGATTAAAAAAGCTATTTTTGAAAACATTTTATCTTTGAGTGCTATTTTTTAAAATGTCCCAAAATTTAACCTGACAGTCATAAACTCATAATAATAAATTTGGGTTTCAATTATATTTCTTTAAAGTAATCTAATTTTTTATGTAGTGAACTCGTAACTATTTATTTTTTTTCCACATTAAGTAGTAATATCAAAACTGTAGTGTTAGCTAGTATATGCAATCTATGTACTTACATTTTATTCATAATATTGTTAAAAATTTATAATGCGGTGAAATCTACAAAATACTCCTAAAAAGTATATAAAAAGTGCTATCGAAAATATTTTTAATTTGAAAAATGTGTAGTCTTGAATAAATTTTATTATAATATTTTTATTTTCAAATAAAGTTGATTCTAGGATTGATAATTTGGTATTCTCTCACTGATCATCTTAAACTTATTCACGTGTTCAAGCAAAGAAAGTGCTTAACTCATAAAAACTAAACTTTAATTTAGATTAAAGATATTGTTTTTCCAAACAAAAACTAAAGTTTACTTACTCTCTTGTAACAAAAAAGAAAACAAAATTAAAGGTTAAATCCATGTGAAATCTTTTACGTATGAAAATGAGGAAACAAAACAATGGCAAAATGTATGAAATAATGCCAATTTTGAAGGCAAAGATTTGATATTTCTGATTGGAATATTTAAATTCTTATTTTCTTTAAATGTATTGAAATTCGTCAAATAAATTGTCAACTACTGCATTTAATACAAAACACATAGTTGTTGTATTAAATGCAACAGTTTACGTATTGAATTAGTTGACAATTAATTCGATTAATTTTAAATACATAATTTTTTTAGGACCATTTTGTATCATTTTCCTTGTATCGTTATTGGGTAAAATGACAAAATTTTTGCTTATTCAAATATGGCATAATATTTAAATAAAAAAATCTTGAATTATTTAAAAAAATTTTATTTAATTCTTCTTTTACATTCAATCAAACATGTTTATATTTTTTTTAATAAAAAAGACCCATATGACCAACAATTAATAACTGTTATTAATCAAAATAATATTTATCATTTAATAGTAGTAATTTGCTTACATATTATAATATATAAACATGACTTTTGTTCTTGGATAGAAGGGAAACATCTTCTTCCTTCATTTTTTAATGAACTTCCTCTTTAACTTTCAAAAAAAAAAAAATAGATGTTGACGTAACATACAGATGTAGAATAATGACATAATCACGTGACATTTTGATTTCTATGATAACGTCATGTTATCATCAAATGATATATGAATGACAAATAGTATTTTGAGTTACTCAGCAGTTAATAATAAATATTTATTTGATTAAAAATAATAATAATGAAAAAGTTATTTCGAATCGAACTTAAAAATAAATTTTAAAAAAACTATTTTCAGTATAAATAAATGCATGGTATCGTAGCATGATCGTGAATAGAAAGAAAACAAAGCATTTGGGAATTAATGTGTGGAGTCTTGAGATATTAAACAGGTCCAACAAACAATAATAAATTTGCAGCGCCTCTCTCTTGGGTTGTTGGAGCATGAACCCTATTTAATGTTTGTGCTTACGGATCTATACCGACACCCTTCTTCCTTGGCTCCAAGTATTGAATACCCAAAGCAAAAGGAGTTATGACCTCGTATTCTGGGGCCCTTGCCCTGTGCTTTCCAATCCCACATATAACATTCTCCCTATATTTTGCAATCCAACCCCTTCACCCAACTCTTTTGCCATTACTTTCATCTCCTATTTCAACTCATTTTTGCCTTTTATAGGCATCTAATTTTTTTTGGGAGCATGCCAATCATCTATCATCTATTTAATTCACTGTTTTCCCTTTTTTTTTTTGGTTTTTTCTGGTTGTTGTGGATTTATAATTTACGTTTACAAAAATTAAAAATAAAAATTATAACAATTTTAATGATGTCTGAACATTTCGATTCATTGATAGAATACATCATGTTTTTAATAAATTTTTACATTGATTTTGAAATTCTAAACGTTGCATCCATATAAATTAAGAAATGTCTAAAAAGTATTAAAAACCGATATGAGTAATCTCCATATAAACAGAGTTAGCCATACCGATTAGATAACCTAGACATCTGAAGACAAACAGAAACAACACTAACTGTCACTCCTAGCTCCTCAATTTCCATTCTCTTTCTTTCTAACCTTTCAAAAATTCTGTGATGAGCAACATCATGGCTTTTCACCATCTCCTTCCTTGCCTGACCCTCCTATCCTTGGCTGCTCTACTTTCTATAGCTTTTGCCTCCAAGGTCTCCTTGAAATCATCCGTCACGTACCCTCTTACTTGCTCCAGGAGCATCAAGACATGTAATGCCTCGTTATACCACATCAATTATGGCCTTGACAAAGAGCAAATCTCCACCTTTTACAATATAAACTCATCCCATATCAACCCCATTTCCCATGGAAACAAACAAGATTACCTTATATCATCAGTGCCTTGTTCCTGCAGAGATGTTGATGGCTGTAATGTACACCTCTACGACACATCCTCTATATATATAGTTCAACAGAATGATACGTTTGTAACTGTTTCAACTCATATATACAATGGACAAGCTCTAGACGACGGAGGACAAAAGTCATTTGTTGTCGGAAACAAAGTGCCCATGCATCTGTTGTGCGGGTGTGTAGAAAGTGACACTCAAATCATAGTGAAATATACAGTTCAGCAAAACGATACTTTCATCAGATATTGCCACTCTACTATCTGCTAATGTGAGTGACATAGTAAGGATGAACAGAAATTTGATTCAAAACCCAAAAATCATAGATGTTGGATGGGTGCTGTTTGTGCCCATGGAGGATGATGTGATTCCAGCTCCAGGGGCTGAAAAGATGTAAGGTTTTGGTTCAATCAAGACCATATATCTTAATTTATGTATTTGAAACTTTTGCTTCACAATTATTAAGCTACAACCAAGGAATGATAGCATGAAGTTATTATGTCTGAGCAATTCTTTGGGCTCCAAATGAACTCCTCCTAATTTTGGAGCTGTGTACCATGTTACTTTCAACCGTACAGCACCAATTATTTATTTGTTTGTTTTATTACCTTTATTTTCCATCTTTATCTTAAAGATTTTCTTCAAACATCTTGAGACCTTCATTTTTATCATTCATGAAATTCTGTTTCAGCTTCTTGTCTATCTCCCTTTCCAATCATGTGAAACTTGCAGGCAGCTTAGCTTTACATACACTAATGCTTTGGGTAAGAGAACTTGAATGATTCTTGAGATGGAGTTTTGGGTAAGAGAACTCAAATGAAACTTGAAAGTGGTAAAATGATGTATACAAAATGCCTGTACACATGGCATCTGACATTTCAAATTTAAGACAGCGTCTAAGTGTTAACAACCCACTAACAGAAAGAGTTAATCATTCAAAATAAAAAATCTGGTGAATTATGAAAATCTCTGAGATTTTAGTTACATGGATAAAAGTAAAACTCAAAGGATACTTTGTGTAATTTTCCCAAGAAAAATTCTTGCAGTTTTAGTTCCAAAGGCAGCAGATATCAAACGCTTAAAACATTTAGTTGGGGTACTACTTCTCTGATCACCATAAGTTGTACAAAGGGACAGATCAACTTAACCTGAGATCTAACCTCTTTCACCGATCCTGGTTAAGACATCAACAATAAATAGAAATAGTCAAATCAGCCCATCCAGTGTTGTCTGAATATCTTGGGCATTGCAGCTAGAACTTTCAATCATTCTCCGACTCTTCAAACAAGCTTATGCCTACATGTCGTATAGAGTATTGAACATTACTTTTTGCTGCTTTATATTGTTGTCAAAAAGCAAGCAAAATACAAATTTAGGTTCTGGATTCAAGGATATCATTCCGTGACTTATCATCCTCTAGTATCCGTAACACTATATGTATGATATTTAACTAGGTTCCCTTGATGTGGGGAGGCTTCCCATATGTATTCATGTTCAAGCATCTTAAGCTTTTCAAATTGAATGTAAAACAAAGTAAAATATAAAACTCCAAATAGCACCTTGAATGAAATTAAGGTTAGATACTTCACACAGTGTATTCAAGCAGAACCCCTTCTCAAGCGATCAAGGATCTGCAGTCATTAACAAATAGCAACTATAATCAATTTGCTAATAGAAAACAGTCAAATCAGATATATTCACAATGCACTACTCAATATGTGCACACATAAATACATATTTGTGAAAGTTTTCATGAGATTAGCAAGAAGAGGCATCTAGAAAGTGATATCAGCTATTTATTAATTGAAGATAGGCAACAACTACAATAATATGGATCCTTAGAAGTGAATCTCCTAATATATCATCAAGAAAGTGATAAAAACTTATAGTCCTATGGACTATATGTTGTGGTAGTGTCCTCAAAAAATTGGAAAAGAAACGATCTTTCGTGCCATCACGTAAAAAAGAAGTACAATGAGGTAGTCAAAAGAAGTTCATCAACATACCATGACAGGATACTGTATAACCCATCCAAAAACGGGAATCTGACAGAGGAAGACCCTGACAGAAGGCCAAAAGCCACTAAAAGAAGAATAAAATGCAACAACAGTTAGAAGCAGCATAAGCAAGTTATCCTATTTAAGCTCATAATGAGATGAGAAACTAACCCAAAAAGAACAATGCAACCATATATTTCCAAGATTATACCAACTATTGGCCAACGAACAAATAAGAAAAAGAGACCCAGAAGAAAAGAAGCAGAACCCTGCATAAGAAAGGAGAAGATTAAAAAACGAGTGAGAGAGATGAAATTACATAAGTCTACATCCAATACGATATATTTCAATTCTTCAATATATTTAAAACATTTGAGAACAAAGTAGTTCTTGTAAGAACAAGTTAGCATCATATCCTATGTTAAATATGGTTAGACTTTTTAATGGCCTTAAAATTCAGGTAGCATTACCATCTCTTAACATTTGGTTTTAGGTTCTATGCTTAACATGACCTAAAAGCTCAAGTTTCAATTGCCTGGTTTCATAGTTCAAATGATAACCCTGTTCTTCTTGATTGTTCTAATAAGCCCACACGTGAGATTGTGTTATGTAGTGCTCTCACATCAGTTGCATTTAGGAGTCTATAATGGCCTTTCATTCAGGTGTGCCTCCAAGCCTATATCTAATGATAAGAGCTCTATTTTCATTTTGTTTGAAATTTGTTGTCACTTCATCTTCAAGTTGGCGGTGTTTACCTATTGTCAAATGTCAATATTTGCTATCTATGCATAGTTCATAGATAGTTCTACTCATCTCATTATTTTATTCCTTACACATAAATAGAAGTTTCAAGAGGGGTTATATCCCACAGTGCAAGTATCAAGTTTCTAAAGTTCTTATATTTGGTTGGCCCCTCCAACCTATAACTAATTGCTTTTAGGCTTCAACTCCCACTACGTGGTTGGAAGAAGGGAAAAGAAAAAAAAAAAAAAGAAGAAAATTTAAAAGATAAAATAAATTGAAATGAAGGAGCGGGACACAATTTTTTTTTTATAAGAAAGAAAAATTACTAATATAATGATATATTTACATATTTTTTATTATTTCATTTGGCTTTTATGTAGTCTTCCAACTAAACTAACATCTCTTAACTTGTGATACTAACTCAATCAATGGCTTTATAAATTACTATAGATGCTTAACAAGCAAAAGCATTACTTTCATGCCCAATAAAATACTGCTAAATGATCAATAAAGATGAAGCTAAGTCCTAGTCTGCCACAAATACTTGGATGGCCTTCGTACTCCATAACATACACTTACTTATCTAGAGGAGACATCACATATATTTATAGAGAATACAATTAGAAGAGAAACTTTTGAGGCATTGAAGCAGGGTTGAAGCAATTGGAAAGAGCACCATGCCTTTTATCAGCCAAATTAAAACTAATACCTAAAGAACGCAACGCCATTTCTAAAGTCTTGCACAACAATAGTATACAAAGCAATTGCTTAAAAATGCTGTTATGATACAAGAAACCAAGCATAAATGATACATCAAGATGTTACTAACTTTCATTGGAAAGCCCAAAAAACAAGGCTTTTACTAAGTGGCCCTAAAGCTATACAGGTTGATCTGAAAAACTAAGACTGCATGATAATCTTCAGATAGGATATGGATTTCTCAAGTCCACAAACATGGTGCTCATGCCACTGAAGGTATCAAATTTCCTTCATGAATGATTTATTCCAAAGAATAAACATAAAGAAATTAAAACCATTGTAAGAATTATGGACCCACTGATTGGCACAAGGTTTTGTATTTGATACCTTGTAGTTTTTCCTGTTAGTGAAAAGCTGCAAAGTAGAATACCAACCGATCAAAATTGCCACCCCTGCTAAGCAAAAAATCTGAATGCATAATGTCAGTAAGTTAGAGTACTGAAATATGATAAAAAAATTATCATATTATGTCATATAATCTACATCAAAATACGTAGTTTCTAAAGAAAGCCTTACATTTCCTAGAGCAAGCAGACCCCTGTCAAAGAAGAGGATTACACCAAGAAATGAGAAGAAGATACCAAAGCCAATAAGACCCAAGCCAATCTCTGCAAAATTAGGCCAAAATTTCTCGTCTTACAAGCCAAAGTTGCATTAACTAATTAAATATCTCAAGAGACGATAGAAATAATTACAGTCAAACAAGTTCAGTAAAATATTAATTTTGTTCAAGTTACATGGTGAATTTGACACCTAATAAAACTTCGCTTCATGTATGCTTATGACCAACTACCCGTCCATACATTCAAAACCAGAAGACTGCTCATGACCCAACATCAATGCTTGACAGAATGCAATCAAATGTAGGTTCAGTCACTTTATGACAGCCTACTTTTTTGCATTCTAATAAGCTCACATAAAATTCAAAGAAACTACATCATGCTTAAATCATACACTAGGTGAGGTAGTATGACAAATATATAAGTAGAAGATTCTATGACATTGGAATTTAAGAAAATGGAATTTAGATGTTAATTTAACAGCATTTGAAAAGAACCATAATTTAAAACAAAACAATCTTCATGAAGACAGACAAATGCTCTTTGGTGAAGCCTGCACACATCAAATACCCAATCACATGATAATTACATCTAGTGAAACAAAATTATTCTACACAATTAGCACATTGGCGCATGTCTATCACGGCAAAAGATATAATGGTTCAATAATCCATATCAAGCATGGTAAGGTCACTGTGTGCAAAGTCCAAATGAGCTCATATTTACATAAGAAAACTATGCTTACTTTTTTGCTCAGTTATTTCATACACCATCTTGAAATTATCAGCTGCAATCCGGATAAGCGTAAGACCTGTAGCAAGTTCAACTAATCTACAATATGAATGAGATAAAATGAGAATTGAAGTAGCATTCAGAAAATCATATATTGGCAATAAATTAAAACCACGTTATGACAAATTTATGCATAGTATTGAGAGTAAGTTGAATTGATGTTTATGAACAAATCAAAATGCCCCATAATAATTCAAACAAAGTAACAAGTTACCCAAACAAATTATTTAAAAAATAAATACAAACATTTGCTCCTTTAGATTCATATGCACAGCAAAAAATCATGCAACAAAGAAAAAAAAAAGAAAAGAAAACAATTCAAGATAATAGAAAAAACATATAAATATAAACCCAGAAATACTAAAGACTGATCAATTGAAAATCAACAGAAAAAAAGAGTCTACCCTTCAGCAAAGCAATGAAAGCCGTCGCTACTTCGCCGGAAAGCTGAAGCAGAGCTCTGCTAACGTTTGTTTGACCGCATTGAAAACGGTCCGTTTAATGGATCATGAACAATTGCAGGCTTGGGCTTGTAATTAGATCCGCTACAAATGGACCATTAATTAAAAGTCCAAAGCCTAGGTTAGGCCTAGAATCCAATGTTAATTTCTAGCCCAGTGTTCGGTCAGCTCCTCCATTGCAAAGGGGAAAAGAAATCATGCTATGACCATCAATGGTGTCAAAATCAACATCATGTGTTCAAAAATCAAAGTGAAACTTACAATTTATGTTTTTATGTCTTAAACATGTAAAACACGATCATACATAAAATATATTAAAATTAAACATGAATATGAGATAAAAATATTTATATTTTAAATTTAAAACACATACAAGTATATATTTAATAATTATATAACACAACACGACATGATTAACACGTCATTAAACTTGTTAATATATGACATGATATGATTAATAACACGATTAACATAATTAAATAAAAATATTTACAATTAAATATAAATTTATTATTTTAATTTAAAATCAATAATTATAAAATTAATTATAATAAAACAAAATAATAATAACATCAAATATAGCAAAATAAAAATTTAAAATTAGGGTTTGGACATGACATAATTGTATTATTATTTTTATAAAATTTAAAAAACTTATTAAAATAATTATTTAAAATTATTTAAGTAAGGTTGAAATAGTCTTTGACTATTAATTTTAACAAGTTGATAAACATATCGCATATACACATTTAAATATGATAATACGATTAAACACGTATATATATTTAAACATGATAACACAATTAACACTATTAATTAAACGTATTTAAATGTATTTTAAACGTGTTACTTGTGTCTGACATATTAAGACACGAGATACGTTAAAATTAAACTCCAACTTATTTAATCTTATATATTTTCATTTCGTATTAATGTGTCGTGTTTAAAATTAACAAATCTAACTAAAAAAATTCCAATAGAGCTCTAAACCCCATTAATAATGAACATAATGTAAGTTTTGGTGGAGGGTTTGGTGCAATGCACCTTGTAAAAGAAACTTGATTTTCTTTTATTGATTAGTGTACGAGGAAAAAAGAAAAAACAAAAAAAATGGCTAAAGCCCAATCTGGGAAGTCATTATCATCATTAATAACTTAATCGAATCTAATATGATTTGAGTAAAATAGTTTGGTTCAATTAATTTATTGAATTTATTAATTTTAAAAATTTGAGCCAATTGATTTATTTAATCAATTATTGATTTAAAAAAATTTAAACTAAACTAGTCAAAAGATTAAATTAATATTATATATTATTTTTATATTTATATAAAATTTATATTTTAATACTAATTTTAATTTTATATTTTATAATTATAAATGAAACTTATATATATATCTTAATAAAGTAATTTGCATAAAAAATAATAATTTCGATCCAAAATCGAATCAATTCGATATTTGATCCGTTTGATATTCTCTTATATTTGATCGATTTTGATCAAAATTTTAAAATATTTAATTTATTTTATTTTTAAATATGATGAATCAAACCGATCGAACCATCCTATTGCTCACTCTCTACTCTCAATCTCATCGGCAGCTGCTTTGACTTGTTCTTTGGAGTGCCAAACTTGTTACGGTAGAAAATGGTCCGACCACGGCAAATAAGCCTCTTTTGTAAATTCTCCCATCCCATGGACCATCAACACCATTATAACAAATTGTCGCCTGGAGAGTAATACTTTAGGGATGGCTTTCGTCAACCAAATTGGCCTAAGTCATAGGCTAGGTCCGTCTTTGCCAGAATTTGGGCTTCTCTGGCCCAAATTAAGCTTTCCATGCCCACTTAGAGCCCAAATGATATTGGGCTTTGTCTCTGAACTATTAGTGGAAGATTGCCCAAAACATTTGGGCGAAAAAGTAAAGGGAAGGAAAATTAGAATACAGAGTCGCCCAATTTGCTTCAAAACTACTTACAAGCCATATTGCTCCTTTCCTTCTCTTTTTCCAAATTTCTCTCCTCCCCTTTTTTTGAATTTGTTTCAATCAAAATCGTACTATTGCGGCTTTTTTTGGGGGTAAAAGAAAGCTCTTTTGTCATCGAAATCATTGATTGGTACCTTCTCTCTTTACCCTTTTGTTTAATTTTCTGTTCCAAATATTATTTTACTATCAGTTGCATGAAATTTTCTATTGTTAAATTTAAATATCGGTGGGGAATTGTAATAAAACCATATGAAAAATGAATTAATAAATGTGGGTTTTCAATGCTAATTTGGACGTTTTAGTTTGCTTGTAAAAACTTTTAGCTAATTCTGTTTCTTGGCGTCCATGTTAATTTATATGTTATTGGCAACGATGTAATATTGGTTATCTGCTGCGTTCAAAGATATGGATGTTACTGTCTTAGGCATAACCTTTCAAGTTAAGATGATCTGCTTCAACTTTTCACTCGCTTTTAGAATCAATATGAATTTGGGTTGTTGCTTTTGGAAGCAATTAATGTCATTTGAAAGCATAGGTCTACTAGGGTTGGACTATTATTCTAGGTGGACTTAAAATGCGGATAGTTTCCTGTATCAAGTTTAGGTTGCATCTTGCTTCAATACCTCTAGCTATTACTCTTTTCCTTACTTTGATGTTTAAGGGTATAACTGTTTCTGTTCCAACAGTTCATCATAAGATCCCGAAGCTATTATCTTCTTGAACCTTGGCTTCTTTTAGCATATTTTTGGTTGTGAGAGGTTGGAGAGGAAATGAATTTAAATTACTACATTGTATTTAACTTTATGTTTATTATTGATTTTATTTTAAGAATTTGTCTCTATCTCAAATGAGTAGAGTTACATTATGGTTTCCTCAGTTGGGGTGCTCAGTTTTCCCAAACAACCAAATTCAGCATTAAAATGAGTACCTGTTAGAATAGTTATGTTTGTATCATTAGTGTCTGGAGATAGAAAGAGATCAGACAACTCAATTTCCTTGCTAGTTATTGCTTTAACATTCTGAAATTTTAATTGATATCAATGTGAGAGAATGTTTTGTAATAAAATGTCAAGATATTTATTCCAAGCTAGGCTGTCTAATTTGAGGAGATGTAAGCAATATTCCTTCCGATTCTTTGGCCTCATTCTACAAATTTGTGGATTGCTGATAAGAAGTTGCCTTTTTAAAGTTGAAAGTATAGAAGTGAAAAGGTCAAAAGACCTTACAGAACCCTGAAATGCAACTTTTAGGTTAAAGAATCAATTTGGAATAATTTAAATTGTTTACAAGGTTTAATATAGTTCGCAATCAGCTTTGTTGAACTGTCTTGTGTTTCTTTGGGTTTTGATTCAGTTTGGTGGTGTGCTGGTACATAGATTTTAAGAATTCTCAGATTTGAAACACTATCTACTTGCTTAAGAAAGGTAAAAATTACAAAAGAAAAAAGCCATTTCTTTCCAACAGAAAAAAGAACATAATGAAACTAAGAACTAAGTTGTTGTTGATGTTTTGTTTTTCCCAAGACACGTTAGGGTGTTGCGGTTTCACTATCAAAGGAGAATGAAAATTTTAATGGGTAGTTGTAAAATTTGTTTGTAAGAACCTTTGTTGTTTTTGTTCG
>NW_018397264.1:2214169-2225643 GCF_002168275.2 Theobroma umbraticum
AATTTGAGTGCTATCGGGCGTATGGAGGCATGTGATAATTTAAGTGGAGCTGATCTTTCTGCACTGGTATGCCTGCGTTTAATTTTTTTTGCTTGAGTGGAAGTTAAAGATTGAAAACATCTTCTGAAACCTTTTCTGGGGCTGGTTTTGCTGCATTGCTTCATCAGTATGCTTGGAGATCAATGTCCATTAACTGCCATTAGGAAACAAATAACAGAATTTCTTTCTTTCTTTTCTGTTTTCTACTTTTAACAGTATCCAACCATGTATACATAGAAGCCTCGTTCTACATTAAAGTCCTAGAAATTATGTACTATGTAAGGACTGGTTTTTCCTGAAAGACTAATTTACATTTTTGATGTTTCCTCATTAAACACTAGACACGTTAAGGCCAGCCCAGAATGTAAAATACTTTGCAAAAGAACCCCTGACCTGTTTTACGATTCTAGACTTTAGCTTTGTGCCTTGTGTGCATTGTACTTCTACAAGAACTTAAACCATAATATAATCCTGAAACAAAATTGTAAAATTTTAATCAAATTTGGGCTTGAAAATATTCAGATGAATGAAGCTGCAATGGCTGCTTTGGAAGAGAAACTCACATCAACTGGGATCTCAGAGACTTCATGGACAATCAAGACATTCCATTTTGAGCGAGCACTGAGTAAAATCTCACCCTCAGTCTCCGATAAGGTATATTTTACCTTCACTCTCTCAATTATGGCTTCTGATGAAAAGATCCTTGATAGCATTGACTATGTAAATCTGTAATTAACCTATTTTTAATATCTTGATCATCTGGGAACAGCAAAAACAGTTCTACCGGGTATTGTCAGAGAGCTTCAAAGCAGCTTGAGAAGAGACAAATCC
Organism: Theobroma umbraticum; assembly: GCF_002168275.2. Classification (NCBI taxonomy): domain Eukaryota; kingdom Viridiplantae; phylum Streptophyta; class Magnoliopsida; order Malvales; family Malvaceae; genus Theobroma; species Theobroma umbraticum. The sequence goes on from NW_018397264.1 coordinate 2,215,040, forward strand.
CCTTTGTTATACCATTAACAGGAGCTGTAATTGATGTCTGATACTGAGAATTGCATTGCAAACAAGTCATTCTCAACATGAAGATGGGTGTGAATTGTTCAACTGTACTCTGTTTATATGCTTTTTTGGGCCTAATATTGAGTGTTGAAGGAAACTTGCTTCTCTCCTCATGAGGGAAAAAAATTTTGTTCCGGCACATTTAAGATTTTTGTTAGTGGTGTAAGTAGTTTGCAGAAAATACAGTGGAGAAACATGTATTTATCCATTTTAAGAAATGCAAGGGACTTATTGTATTAGTTCACCCCTTTTGAGTAAATGTTCCACCTTATAAACTTCCCTTTTTCCTTTATTTCAATCAGGAAAATTGAAGACAATTTGACTGCTGAATGTGGCATTCTTTTCTGCTGTATGAAGAACTTGATATATCTCTGTAGGTTTAGCTCCATTTTGAAAAGCTTGATATGCCCGTATAATTAGAAGTCCAAAGCCAAGGTTGGGCCTAGAATCGAATGATAACACCTAGTCCAGTGTTCAGTCCTCTCCTCCCTTGCATAGAGATACAGGAGAAGGAAGAAATCATGGCATGACCATGAATGCTGCCAAAATCAACATCATGTGTCCCAAAATCAAGCAAAGTGGATATCAAAATTGCCAGTCAAACATGATTGGCCCGCGGCTTCGGGTTGCAAGGAACATGATGCATCATGTCCAGCCAAGAGATAGAACGTGATTGTCTCCGGTCATTTGCTTTGCTCCATTATTGCATACGTGATGTGATAGATGCCTTTGCAATTGATGTAGCACTTTATTTTTTAAGTATTTAAATGGTGCATTATAATTTTTTCTAAAAAATTATATAATTAATTCCTGAACAATAATAATTTTATTATCATTTTTAATTTTATATCATTAAATTTAATATCACATTAATACAGTTAAATACCATGTTAATATAAATAGTGAAAATTTTTAATAATATTAATAATTATATTATTTATGTTAGAGTTTTATGTAGTTAATAATATTAATAAACTTACTAATTGTTTCAAAAATATTTTTAGATCCGCTTCTTACTCGAAGTGAGGGAATTCTTTCAAATATGGTAAGAGTTCTTAAAATGAAACCCATCCCCATGACCATGACAGGCATAAGCAAAACTACCTACTTCTCGGCTTATTTAGATGATTTAGACAAAAAGGCAAGACACCTCCCCATCCTATGAGATACCAACTGCTCAGATTTCAGAACTTGTTTAAGTAGTGACCTTCCCAGAACTTGCAAAACCCAGATACTTACTGTCCCAAAAGACACATGACCCTCTAAAAATGTGACAAGTTGACTCTATTGTTGGGGCAATTAATGTTGCCCGAATAAATGCACAGAGACAAACAGCCACACTGATTCCATACTTAAATTGGATGGTAGCTTCATAGTCAAGTGAAGGATTTGTTTAAACCCTGCAACGAAAACACAGAAAGAAAAATGATCTTATTTGTATAGACTCTGAGATTTTTAAATTTGACAAATGTGTAAGATTGTCGCATATTTATTCAATTACAGTTAATAAATTAAACTAATTACTAAATAGATATGAATTAAAATTTCTACTATCGTCAATCGATGTATCGAAATAATAATTCAAAATATAATATCTGGAATGATTCAGCTGTACACACAACCATACGGCATTCCATCAGAAAGGTAAAGTAAAGGATATGTTTTGTCCTAGATATGAACTAATCTTACCATTTCTTATTTAGATTCCATGTGACATAAGATGAGGCAAAATAATTATATTGCTTGGGAAATTAAATGCTTGGAGTTTCTGAGACAGGACATTGGAATAAGCCAAGAGGCTCATGAGTTCTTGAATCCTCCATGAATGATTGGTTTGCTAAACGCCAAATGTTAAGGTCTAGTCCAGCAGGCTGCCTGCTACCATGGAACTCCTAGTTTGACTGCTCAATGAATGTTCATCTATTTACTATAAACTTTTTGCCATTCAAAGAGTTCCTTAAGCTTGAATGAGTTACACCTTCTAGAATCTGGACAATAAATATGAATGTTTCGAATTTCGAGCTCAGAAAGGGATTATCTCTTATTAGGTGAATTCTAATGAGTCTCGATATATAATTAAACATAATATAGTTTTAAGTTACAAATTTGAGCTTAAAAAAATTAATGAAAAAATAAAAAGAAAAATATCGGAAGATGAGCAGAGTGATGAGGAAGACTTCTGATTAATTATTAGTTGAAAAATGCCAAAAGAGTGAGGCCCCAGCAGGAGCGTACTGCTGGGGTAAGGATAATATTGTTTTGCCATCTTGCCTATTGCCCTTATTATTTTTCCAAGTCACAATCCTACGTCTCGTAACGTTAGTTCAATGCCAACATTGGAAGATTGGAAGTTTCGCTGTCAGGGCCAGGGCTGCCTTTTCACTCAACTGGCCGGTCTTATATTTTATTATTTATTTCCCAATTTTATCTCTATATATTTCACATGTTAGATTAATTCCCCGTGAAGCTAATGCTTGTAAGGGGATACCACACAAGATTTCCTTCTTTAAGTAAAGCATTATCACATAAAAATATGGGGAAATGGTTGCTATCTTCTTGTATGTTTTGGTTGATGCCCAAATTAAGTTGATAATAACCTTTGTCTTAATTTCGGAATTAGTAATGTTGGGAAAACAGGAAGAGAACAATGGATTGTTGAATGTCGGTAACTCTAAATTTGTGGAAGTTGTTGTTGTGGAATTATAAAGGGCTCTAAAAGTAGTCCAAAGTTATTTAGTTACTAATTAATATTAGTGGAACCCTCCCTGACAGGATGCAATGAATGACTTGCAGTTGTCTAGGTCTCACACAGTAGGTTGAATGCTGAGGTGCCCACAGATTTAAGTCTGGAGCTAACTTAGTCTAAAGCTATGTTGAATTTGGGGTACACCCCAAATTAGTAAAAACTCTCTAAATAGACGAAATCTGGCCTACTTTTAATCTTTTTATATGGTAGAAATGTATTAAGAGAGGGAAAAAAAAGGAGAAAAACATGAATTTATGCAATAACCTTTTTTTTTAAAAAAAATGATGTTATGAGATCTAGATTATATGTACATACATGTATAAAATGACACTTTAACGATTAAAATTAAAAATTTTAAGTTCAAATTCTAAGAAAACAAATATCATATTTAAAAGAAAAAAATAAAAAAGATAATCATAAGCGGAACTAAATTTTGAGATGCATAAATTTATAATCTTATTTAATCACATCTCATGTAAAATTTTAAACCCAACTCAAAGAGAAGATTAACTGTTTATATAATCCTGAATTATATGTGCTATAGAGGGTGCAGGCGAAACAAGAACAGCATGAAGCATGGCAGAGAGGAGATGGCAAAATTGAAGTAAACTTTTCTTTCTTATAGAAAAAGAGGAGAAGCCACCTAACACGTGGTCACAAATTGGCTGTCCTTTCTCTCTTAAATGACCCCAATCCCACATGCAAGTCTTTGCCCAATTTTTGTTGTTTAACAATCCTAATAGTCCCCCACTGATAGCAATGGCCAAAGGGATCAACGTCACCACTTGTAATTCACAAAGGCATTTGCATTCATCACCAACCCCATTTCCCTCTTGCTTTTCCTCGCTGTACAATTTTGGAGGTTGTGAAAATCACTTCCTTCCAAGTACAACGCGTGGAAGATAAGTCTCTTGGCAAACTTTTTTATTTCTTTGGTTTTTTGTACGATGGATAACGTTTGCATAATCCTTTAATTGCTCCTTTTGCTACACTATAGTTGGTTGTTCGCTTGTTGCTAATCATTCCTCTAATCTTACAAAAAATTATTGAACACACATCATGAAAACTACGGAGTACGGACAAAATTTTCTTTTATTTTCTTTAATTTTTAACTTTAAGAAAGTTCACATATATTATATATAACTTTTTTGTCAAATCTTGGTACATCACTTACTTACATTAAAAAAAAAATTAGTTAAATAACGGAGGTCTATAGGCATTGGTGGAAGATAATTTTTAAACAATTCAATTAATATGATATTTTTGTCAAATTCATGATGGGAAATGCATTAGTTATATTTTTTTTGAAAAAAAAAATATTACATAAGTTGGTGCCAAGAGGAATCTATTACTATTCTTCATAAAATTTTTGCTCTTATTGTGACATCTTAAAAAAAATTGAATCACATAGAAATGCCCTCCTTGTGGTGCTGTCAAGTTCAGTATTGACAATTCAATGAAGGGCAGCCCAAGAGAGACAGGAATTGGTAAAGTGCTTCACAATGAGGTTGGTTCTATCAAACTCATGTTTTATAAATCTATTGGTTATGTTGATTCAAACCTTATTGAATTACTTGCTACTATAGAAGTTTTTGTTATTCTTTTTGTTTTTAAATGAGACAATTTTTATCATTAATTGATTGAAAGTGATTAATCAAATGCAGTTGACTGAATGTTAAACTCCCAAACTCTTTTTTGGAGGTTAGCAATTTTATCCTACAACTTGAATATTTAAAATATCGGTTGAATAGTTGAAAAATACAACATATTTTCTTAATTGCAAGTAAATTGGCTGATGACTTATTAGAAATACAACATATGTTCTTCGTCAACAAAAGTTGTTGATGGTGATTAGTTAAATTGTTGATATATACGTATTAGAAATTTTTGTAATTGTTTTGTTCTTATCATATACTAGTTTGCTCCAATACATATTAATAAAGAATCATATGCTTTTCCAAAAAAAAAAAAGAGATAAGAGTAAATTACAAAAATATGTATGAATTAGGGCAAATTACATGCATAAAGTTCTTGCAAAGTGAACAAGCAAAACAAATGACTTTTGGGAAACCTTTCATTTAGAGAAGTAACTATCAGCTGGAAAATTCCATAGTGACATTCGAACATCGTTATCCTCTTCTCCTTTTCTTCTTTCATTGATCCGTTTGATTAAAATGTTTGCATGTGGCAAGGTACGTAAGGTGAAAAGAAGGTTTGCACTGATATCACGATAATGAAAACAAAGTCTAAATGGCCGTTTGGTCATGTTGAAACTAGGGCTATGATCTACTTTTTTTTATTCCTAATTAAGCAACCCTTTTGACATGGACAAGATTTGACAAACCATGCTCCTGAAAATTGACATGAAAGTAATCAATAATTGATATTGAACAACTGTCGGTGGGAAACCAGGAATATTGCGAAAAGGTCATAAATGAAAATTTAATCTTATATATATATATATATATATATATATAGGATCCTATGATAAGGTAAATTGTTAATTTTCGTGCCCGAGGCCGAGGGTCAAGAGAACAAGTGTTTTTGTTGATATAGAAAGCCACTCACGTCAATTCGTCCTTCAGTTCGTTTTTTTTTTTTTGGGTAGTTTTCTGATACTTGTAGTATATATATAAAAGCAGCAAAACTCATAATTAAGAAGCACAAGCCGAGCAACCAAGGTCTAAAAATAGATTTAAGAATTTGTATTTTCATATCTTAATTTGTGTCTTATAAAACATAAATTATTAATAATTATATAAATCAACATGAATACTATATAATTAATTAATTATTTTAAAATTTTTTTAAATATAAATATTAATATGTTTAATAAATATATATAATTATTAAATTTTAAATCATATCGATATAATCAATATACAAAATAAAATTAATTTAATCAAAATCCGTTTTAAACATGTCAAAGACTACCTAAAATCATCATGACAGCTCTCTCGCGTCAGGTTAACCACTAGACTAGAAGAGGATTCGCATCAGAGACAAGTTAATCCGTACAGAAATTAGCTTCACAAAAAAAATATGCTTCAGTTCACATTGCCACTCCCAGAAAGAGGAAAGCTATGGAGATGGTTGTTAATTTAATCAGAAGATAAAAGAAGTAAAGAATTCGGATGATATATGAAATTTAATAGTAAAAAATATTCCTTCTAATTGAAAAACATAAATAGAGCAAATAAAAACGACAATAGCTTAACTGTCGCGAGCCTAAAACGTGCCAGACTAGATCTACGCAAGACAAAGACGTGACGAAGATTTTCTCCATGATTTTCCAATAATTTCAAATACAGCTATAATTGGGGTGGAGTGACTGTTAACAGCCATAGACTTTTTTTAAGCAAATTTGACAAAAATCATAAATGGCAAAAAAAAAAATTTAATTAGGCTTAACTTGCTGCCAGCTACTAGTCATGAATCACACGAAAGACTGACAGTGACATCAACTTTTTTTTTTAAATTTTTTTTTTAATTTTCAAGTTGGATAAGTTTCGAAGTGTGACCAAGTGTCCAAACTTTGGCTAAAAGCTTTCACTTCGTTGGACTGTCATTTTCCCTATTTTGGCCTTTAGGTTGGTGGCATGTTGATTTTCTAAGCTTATTTTTCAGGTCAAAAAATGTGCATACATTCTCTCCTAACCATATGCCCATGTCCTAATACTATTAATTAACTCTCTAATAGAAGACATTATCCCTTTCTTCCACCTTTTCTTTCTTAATTTTGTTGTTTAAAGTAAAACATGACTTACCTAATTATTAATCCTAGTCTACATTGAGTTCCTAACTGAACTTACTGCTTACGTGTTTACCGAGATATAAGTCAATTCAAAAGATATAATATTTTAAAAGATTTAAATGAATTTTTATTATTTTATTCTATTTAATAAAATATTTATATTTTTATCTTAAATCAAATAAAATTTTATAATTAATAGTTGATTTATTGTAATTCATATCACATAAAATGATAAATAAAATTTTAATTAATAACAATTAATCAACGTTAATTATAAGAGTTTATTGATTTAAAATAAAAGTATAAAGATTTTACAATAAAAAAATAAAAATATATTTAAATTTTCATAAGTAATTTAAGAATCTTTTTAAATATTATATCTTATCTTAATGAATTTTTTGTTGAAAATTTATAAGTTACCAAAGAAAATTGTATAAAAAGTGCACTACGTTAATAAGTATCAATTCAATTTAAGTTTTAATGACATACAATCATCGTTTTAAATGATAAAATAACTCAAAGAAAATGTAACAGATCAATCTCTTTAATCAATCAACACAAAAGTCTTTATATTAAAGCCTAGAGATCCAGAAGGTCCTAAAAAAGGACAATTTAATGTCAAGATTTTAAGGCAGAATCATAGAAACCTTGAACGTGTATATCAATAAAATAAAAATCTAGCAATATTTTTAAAACGTGCACCCCATCAGCCGCCCAAAATAAACCGTATTTCTCCTATTTAAAAACTTCACACAAAACCTCAAATTTATTTATTTATTTATTTTTGTTTTGCTCGGTGACTTGATTACCTAGTCTCTATTTTATTTATTTTTGCTGGAATCCATGCTTTAGATATTGTTATGTATATACTAATAAAATACAGCATTGTCGGTAGTGGAAACAAAACCAAATTGAAGGGATTAAACGACTTTGCAAAGAGTAACGAATTACACTGTACAATTAAAAGGAGGACAAATTAAAAAACAATGAATAAAACAACAAACTCTATATCATACGGCTGAATAATTTGTTGTTAGCGGCGGCTAACTATTTTGGCAGGGCATGACAATTATGTGCATCCAATCAATATGAAAGGAAATAGGATCAATACCCATTAATGAATAACGTTTCAACATTTTTTTTTATGATAATTAATTTGATGTATTTTTCTTTGGTTGTACTTGGAAAAATGTTCTCTTCAGGCACGTTCTAGGAAAAACAGTAGCCATGGGATTCGAATTGAATAAATAAACTTTCTCTAATCCCGACCAAAATGTTGTTTAGGTTAGTGATTTTAGAGCATAATTAGGTTACATATAATACTAAATTTTGCGATTGATGACTCTTTAAATTTCAATCAAACTAATTGATTGAACTCGAATTCCCTCTTTTCAATCGAAAAAATAAATAAATAAATAAAATAAAAATATGATGGGATGAAACGAAATTATTAAGTGTCATTAATCAAGGGCAAAATTCGTACCGAATATCACTGCCATGCATGTGAGTAGTCGTGGGGGACAATGCTTAATTGATTTGATGCTGATATGTAGTCAATAATATTACTTTGAATTATTAGTGTTTAATGATTGTTTTAATTAAACGTTAATTCATCGAGGAAGCAATAAACATGGAGGGTCACATATTTTTGTCCTGTTTCTTTTACGAGAAAATTTTTGCTGTTCTATTAGAAGCACATGATTTTAAATACTTGTATGGAACAAATGGGAAGACCCAAAACAACTTCTTCCATGTTCGCATGTGCATCAATAAATCAAAGATGTTGAACCTTAATAGTTAATAGACCAATCAAAGATACATCAAAGACTAAAAACAGTTGGTAAGATTAATCAAAGGCCAAAGTCAACAATTGTTCCTATTGACAAATAACTCTCTTTGCATGTAAGCCAATGATTTCTACTTAAATACAGGTCACGTATACATAGAAAATTATGCACTGGAGAGAATCTCTTTATCATCAAGTTAATCTCCACCGTACACCAGTCGAGCTAAGCCTGAGGATTAATAATTGTGCAGCTTCTTTGACTTCTGGAAGCTCATGATAAATAAAAACAAAAATCATTCCAGAGCATAGAAGCTGCCAGAAGATGATTCACACAGGGGCCGGTCACTTTGTAAAGTGTGCAAATGGTATGTCATGATGGAATAAAAACCCCAAAATTGCTTAAAACAAGATGTGCAGAAAGGGCTAGAACTGATTCATGATATCTAAAGATTTGATATATTTTGCAGAAAGGAAAGAAAGAAGGGGGAAGAAGAACCCGACAGGGTTAGGTGAGGATGACTTGAGTGTTTAGTTATACAAGCTGTGCCAAGTAGCCACCTAAAATTGAAATGTTAGTAAGGAGAACTTAGATGTAAGTGGTCCTTTGATGACTTCAACATGAATAGTTACTAAATTTTGTGGTCTTTCTTTATATTTGCCCCTTGGTTAATCCATGAACCCTACATTATAAGCATTTGAAAAGGACAAGTTTTCCACCATTTTAATTCCTCTATTCTACTGTTTTTTTTTCTTCTTGTTTACTGTCTTCCACTAACCTAGCCTGTATGCCTTGTCTGATCTTTTTAATCCTTCTTCCAAAGGCAATCATAACAAAAAGTAGAAGCAAAATTATATTAGATAATGTTTCCATATTCCTTTACCCTTTGGCCCCAACAACTCAACTTTACCTTTAACACACTCTAAACTAGACTTTTCAATGGTGTTACTTTACACGGCATTGACTGTATTATAGAAAAACAGGGGAGATATGATCTTAGGATATGAAAAAAATGGCTTGATTTGCTTCTCTCTCTTTTTTTCTTTTATTTGTTCTCGACAATGGGGGATTTTATTTATGAATGACATGACTGACTTGATCTAGATTTGTGTCCTAACCACATTACTTTAAAAAAAAATTAGGCTTAATTACTGTCGCTGAGCTTTAATTGTACAATTTCTTCATTATCATATATTCATATTGAGCACAATCTGACAGCTAATTTATGCAACAATTAAATCTAGTTGAGAGCACCCTGAGAAGTTGACTTTCAGGCCAATGAGGCCTGCATTTTTCACAATCAAGATAGAGATTAAGAAAAAAATATTGGAGATATATGGAGTATTACATATATGCTTTGTCTCAAAATACAAGAAATCAATCAATCTATCTATCAAAAATGGCTTTGAATTTGTCAAAATACTGATCTAAATGACACAAAACACAAAACCCAGAATAAATTTATGGAAGTGAAGTAAATTTGGACAGGTTTTTAGGGGTGGTCCAAAGAGAGGAAGTAGCTAATTATAGGACAGTGGGGACAAGGCTGCTCATATTCTAAGAAACTTGAATTATTATTTCTTGCACGAAAATGAAATTCAACTCAACGTAAAGTAGTAGTACTATTTCTTTTTTTTTTCTCTCTCTCTCTCTTTTAACAACTTTTTTTTTTGTTTCTCTTTTGTGTGTAGCTCAAATTTCCTCCCAAAAGCCGCAGGGCCACTTGATTCAATTTCACATGCCCCTGCCTCATGCTTGAGAAATCAAATGGAATATGAGAAACCTATAGAAAAATTTAAAGCCTTCCAATTAGTGAATGGAGGGTGGGTATAGACGTGCAATTGTTTGCCATAAACGTGCATCTTATGATGAATAAAAAAATTTAGCCAGAAATTGCACCGAAACCAGAAAAAAATGCTAGATAATAACAGAACAGATGGCCTGAATAATAGCTCTTTTGTAATTTGCTTGCATGGTAATATGAGCTGTCTGTCTTCTGGCATAGATCCCTATATTCTCCTTGGGATTTATACAGTTTTGGCGTTTTAGACATTTTTGTGAACTGAGATTTGGTGACTTTTCTAACATCATTGTTGAAATTTGGAATTCGTCTGAGGGTAAAAACCGAAAAGGGAATATTGGAAGCTGTCCACGTGCATGAAGGTAGGATTAACCGTCGGATAATGAAGAAATAGACATGATCAAAAGGGTAGGAATGTGCCACGATTTACCTCAGTAAATTCGTGTTCGAGTCAGTATGGAA
>NW_018397264.1:2225743-2227607 GCF_002168275.2 Theobroma umbraticum
CACCTCCAGTAAAGTCTCCACCAAAACCATATTACTATAAATCTCCTCCACCACCTTCCCCATCCCCTCCACCACCATACTATTACAAGTCTCCTCCACCACCATCTCCTTCACCACCTCCACCTTACTATTATAAGTCTCCACCACCACCCTCACCATCTCCTCTACCTCCTTACTACTACAAGTCTCCACCACCTCCTCCACATTATGTCTCACCACCATATTACTATAAATCTCCACCACCACCAGCTAAATCTCCTCCTTACTACTACAATTCTCCCCCACCACCAGCTCCTCATTATCCTGCCCCTCACCCTTATCCCCACCACCATCCACTCATAGTCAAGGTGGTTGGTAAAGTTTACTGCTACAGATGCTATGACTGGGGATATCCAGTGAAGTCACACGACAAGAAACATCTCAAAGGTAAAATTCTTTCAAATTTCCTAATTTTCTAGTACTATCAAACCTTTGTTCATTATAATTAACCACAAGGAAAAAAAAAGCAAAACCATTTTAGATAATTATTATTTCACATTTTCTTTTTCATTAGCTGGACTTTCACTTTGTTAATTTCAAATTTTTTTAGCACTTTGTCATGTGATTTAGAAGTTAAAATAAGGGTAGCAAGATCTTTACAATATTTTAATTTAGAAGACCTAAATATAACAATGGAAAGGAATCAGAATATATTCTTGTGGCAACAAATTTAATTTAAAAAACTGAATAGGCTAAGATAGTCTTTGTTTCTTAATTATATGTTAATTTGTATCTAAATTACAACAATCCTTTTCTATGATATATATAATATTATAGTTTTGTTGATAATAATATAGTATATTATTTGGGTTAGCTCAATTAAGGAAAGAGTAAATGAAATAGAAATTTTATATTCAAACCATATACTTTTATCATTGAAAAAATAGGCTTGGTTGAATACAAGCTCTCTTTGCCCATTTTGTTGTGCAGTATAGATTAGGTTGCAATCTTGAAGGAAAATAAAGTTGTCCTGATTAAGGGTTGCACTAATTACAATTGGAATAAACATAACAAATGCCTTATTGAAAGTTAAAAATATATAGAATTATATTAATTCATGAAAAGACAAAATTAGTTATTAAAGTTAGTGATGACTAAAGATAATCCATCATTTTGGTTGGCTTTTTAGCAACAATTTGATACTAAAATGATTTGGCTTTTATTATTGCACATGGAGCAGGTGCTGTTGTGGAAGTAACTTGCAATGTCGGTGAAAAGAAGGTTAAGGCTTATGGAAAAACCAAGATCAATGGAAAATTCAGCATCACAGTTGAAGGATTTGACTATGCCAAATATGGAGCCGAGGCATGCAAGGCCAAGCTCCACGCCGCACCCATGGGCTCACCATGCAACATTCCCACCAGTCTACACTGGGGCAACAAGGGTGCTAAGCTCAAGGTGAAGTCAAAGACCGAGGACGAGGTTGTGCTCAAGGCTAAGCCATTTGCCTATGCTCCAAAGACTCCTTACAAGGAGTGTGAAAAGCCGAAGCCAAAGCCCAAGCCTCCAACTCCGTACTACTATACTTCTCCACCACCACCTACACCCGCTTATATCTACAAATCACCACCTCCTCCACCACCAACATACATCTACAAGTCACCACCACCTCCATCCCACCCATACAAGCCACCAACTGAGCCACACAAACCACCACCATACTATTACAAATCTCCACCTCCACCATCACCCACCTACATTTATAAGTCACCACCCCCACCAACCCCCACTTACGTTTACAAATCACCACCACCTCCATCTCACCCATACAAGCCACCAACTGAGCCATACAAACCACCACCATACTACTACAAGTCCCCACCTC
>NW_018397264.1:2227707-2405119 GCF_002168275.2 Theobroma umbraticum
AAGAGGAGTAGCTTAAGACGAAAGCATCCCTCTCTACTGACTTTCTCATATCACAAGGATGCTTCGATTTCCACCAATTGAGAAAAATAATTAAATCGAGAATTCCTCAGTTCAATTCTTCCTTTCCATCCCACGTAAAGGAAAGAAAAGATTTCAAACGTAAATTTAACCCTTTAACGATAACAACCATCAAGTTAAATTTGGAGTGTTCTGAAAAAGAAAACGACTATAGACGGAAGTAAAATCATGAAAAATTATGTAAGAAGGTACATATAACATATGGCACTTTCCTAGCTTCTTCCCACGACAGGACATATGCACTCAGCCCATTCATGGAGTCATAATGCCTTATGCTGTCAGCCAGCAAAGCATGTCGTTATCCTATCTATCTCTCCATCTCTGCACTATGTATTAATTGTACTCCAACTCTACTAATTGTCTCTCAGTGGCTTGCAACCTTCTTCTATATTGCTCTGCTTCTTCCAATCTGCCTTCTCTCCACAAAAGTGCCAGCTGACAAAAGAAAAAAGGACAAAAAATCTTCTGGTGGGGATGAAGCTTTTGCATGATTTTCATGTTCTAGAAATGAGCGAAACATTCCTACTTTAAATCAATGGAATGCACTCTGCTCAATCCTGATAAGCTCAACATATCAGAATCGTCTTTTTCTTTTCTCTTTTTTTTTTTTTTCACTTTTCTCTCTCCCAATGTGCTCCATAGACTATAGTTTATACCTTTTAGATGACTGTCATCAACTCTTATCTCTATCAATCAATCTTTAGAAGAAAAAGGTAATCACGGATCATTGAAAATAAATGCATTAGGGTCCAGGGGAGCTGAGAGATATACTTTTCTTCAGTGGAATATTCCATGCCTAAGCATCTTAATTTGGAACTCACTAGCTAATAAACTGTAGTGATTGGGAGGGAGTAAGCATCTTGAGTAAGGGTTACTCCAGTTTAATTCTTAAAAAATACGGTTCAGGAGGAACGTCGTTATTCAAAATTTAATTATGAATACACCAAATGGCAAGAAACAACCAAGAAACGTATGGTTTCTAAGGGCGGCCAACCTGTTGGTCAGGACCACACAAACTAGGATGAAAGGTAGTCAAAGATGGATCTATACTCTTTTGTCATGTCACCATGCACCGACACATTGCTACTTCTTTACTTTGTTTTTTTTTTTAAAAAAAAATGTCTTTTTATGTAGCCAAAAGATTCGATCTCATTATTACAGTAAATTAAGATTGGAGCACAAAGAGATGATAGCGCTATTCATACAGCAATGATAATTACCACATGGCATAAGAGCTAGCTAGCCTTCACGTAGTCCCAAACAAAAAGAAATAGAGAATCTCTTTGGCCAAATCGTGGAACATGTCTTTTCTTTTTTTGAAAAGCTTCCCTTAATTGATATAGTGAGTTGATGGAATCAAAAGGCCATCTGACCTGTAAACAAACGTTGAACATGTCATTGATATGAACACCAGCGATTCCTTTTTGAAGACAATCAAAAGCCGTCTCAATAAACAATATAAGCTCATTATTACTACACTATCATTTGCCCTATTTAATATGACCATAATTTACTAATTTAATTTGAAAGAATTTTTTGTAAATTAAAGTTTCAACAGTAATTTTGTAGATTTTATTTTCAGTAATCTTTCTGTATTATATACAATTAATTATATACAACAATTTTTCAATGTATTGGATAAAAATATTAGTTTATATTATATGAGATACCTTTAAAGAATGATTTTAGAGTGCTGGTTAACAAAACCGAATTTAAAATTAATCTTTGAATGAATTGGTAAATCCAACCTTAACTTAATCCAAAAAAATAATAATCAAATCATGTAAAACAAATTGTTAGGATACAACAGATGAAACGAGTAACTTTACAGGTTGAGGAATGGATTGGTGTTATAAATGTTAGTGAGCAATTAATTAATAATGCATTCCTTCCAACTTCCTACGGCTAGGGGGTGGATAAGATTTCCTTTCATTATAATAATTGCCTACTAGAAGCATTTTTGAGGCCTTTTGTCGAGCTCTAAACCCCATAAATAATGAACATGATGGAAGTTTACATGGAGGGGTTGGTGCAATGCACCTTCTAAATGAAACTTCTTTTTCCTGTTTATTGATTTATGTATATGGTTTCAGGAGGGGAAAAGGAAATAAAATAAAAAAACCAAAAGAATTGGCCATAGCCCAAGTGAAGCAGGTGAACCAGCTATTTGCAGCAGCTGGGAAGTCGTCATCATCATCATCATCAGCTTGCCTCTCACTCTCCCATTGGAAGCCTACAACTGACAAGTCAAAAGTTGACAGAGAGGGAAAGACAAAGAGAGAGAGAGTCCCCCCCAAGCCCACATGGAGAACAATTCCTTCTCCCATGGCAGCTACTTTGATATATTCCATGGAGTGTCCAACTCGTTATCCTACAAAAAGGGTCCCATCATGGCGAAATAAAGCCTCCAAATGCTCACAATGCTCCACCAGCAATAATGCATATTGTTTCTACTGAGTAATGTACGAGCGATGGCTCTCTTGCACTCTTTGTCCATCATCAGTTTATTATATTACAACGTAAAAAGGGGAAATGGATAAGTAGGGATCAAATGCGGGACAAAGTGCGATCGCTTCAACGGCATGGAAATTTTCCGCATCTCATATAAACATAAAATCAAGCTAATAATACATTTATTTTTTGGATATAGTAATTAAATAATCTAATACCTTTAACTTTAAGCTAATAATCAGATAAAGTCGCCATGTCTTTTGCTAGGCAATCATGAAAGTAGACATGTTTTTTCTTGTCACACAATAATTATGGAAAAAAACATTTTGAGGATTTTGCCTTGCAGTGTAGTGGCGCTTAGGCTAATGCAAAGGTCATTCTACAGAAAGATTCTCAGCTATGTTGGTCGGACTTTGGGTCTACTTATATGTACGCTCAAATGAATACACGTGTTTCTTTTTGGTAATATTTGAGAAAATTTAAAGTGAGAAGGGGGTTTGTAACATTTAGACTTTCATTTAAAAAAAAAAGAATAATAATTGTTAGTCATTTTTTAATTTTAAAATAAAATGGATATATTATTGTTCGGATATTAGATTTTATCATAAATTTGATTTTAAAAAAACTAAGTATGTTATATTATATATATTTCACTTTTATACACCTCTATGTTATATATTTTAATCTATCTAAGATTTCTATATATGTGCGTAACATAGTTTTGATTAATGGAATTTGCATCTACATGTAACTATAAAATTTGATTGAGAAAATAATATTAAATAATATAAAATTAAAATATTCAAAAAAATTTGACTTACGGTAAATTTATTCGCAATCGTAAAATTATAATTAAAAAATTGTTATTGTGATTACTTTCGATTTTACGTCTCTGTTGCAATTATTATGATGCCAAACTGGTCTATATGAGTTGGTTAGAATTCCCGATGACATTCTTGGTGGCTGGGTCCGAGTCCGATTTTGCTTGGGTTTTGCCAGAATTTGGGCTTTCCTGGCCCAAATTAACTTTTGGGTTGTAGAAACCCTTTCCATTTCCATTGTAGAGCCCAAAAGAGATTGGGCTATATCTCTCAACCATCTGTGAAAGCTAGCCCAAAACATTTGGGCTTCTAGGAATTCAAAAAAGAAGGGGAAAGAAATTGCAATACGAGTCGCACAATTCGCTTCTTCTCCGATCTCTGCGAGAAAAACTACTTGTGAAACAATATTTCAGCCTCCGCTTTCTTTTCTCGAACTTTCTCTTCTCCCATTTTTTAAATTCGTTTCAATCAAAATCTAAATCAAAATCGTATACTTCCGGGCCTCTTTTGGGTAAAAAAAGCTTTGTTCATCTAAAATAATTGGTTAAATCGAATTCTGATCGGCCATGGTACGTTCGCTCTTTACCCTCTTGTTTAATTTTCTTATCCAAATTTTATTTTACTATCAGTTGCATGAAAATTTTTCTTGTTAATTAAGCTGAATTATTGTCAAAAATTCAAATATATGTGGTTTTTCAATGCTAATTTGGATGTTTTAGCTTGTTTGTAAAAACGTTTAGGTAATTCTGTTTCTTCGGGTCGTTATTAATTTATTTGTTATTGGCAATGATATGGGAGTATTGATAACTCTTTCTGCTACATACCAAGATATGGATGTTACTGTCTTGGACATAACCTTTCAAGTTTCAAGTTAAAACGATCAGCTTCAACTTTTTACTAGCTTTTAGGATCAATATGCATTTGGGATTTTGGTTTTGCAAGCAACCAATGTCATTTGAAAGGATGGTCTACTAGGGTTGGACTCTTATTCTAGGTGGACTTAAAATCCGGATCCTTTCATGTATCAAGTTCAGGTTGCATCGCGCTTCAGTACCTCTATCTATTACTCTTTTTTCTTACTTTGATGTTTTAGGGCATAAACAGTTCATCATAGGATCCCGTAGCTTTTATCTTCTTGAACCATTGCTTTAGCATATTTTTGGCTGTGAGAGATTGGTGAGGAAATGAATTAAATTACTACATAGTATTTTTAACTTTATGTTTTTATTGATTTTATTTTTTAAGAATTTATCTCAATCACAAATGGGTCGAGTTACATTATGGTTTGCTCAGTTGGGGTGCTTAGATTTCCCAAAGAACCAAATTGAGGATTAAAATGAGTACCTTTTAGAATAATTATGTTAGTATAATTAGTGTACGGAGATAAAAAGAGATCATGCAACTCAAGTTCCTTGCTAGTTATAGCTGTAACATTCTGAAATTTAAAGTGATATGAATGTGAGAGAATGTTTTGTAATAAAATGTCGAGATATTTTTTCCAAGCTATGCTGTCTAAGTTGAGGAGATGTAAGCAATATTCCTTCTGATTCTTTGGCCTTATTCTACAAATTTGTGGATTGCTGATAAGGACTGGCCTGTTTGAACTTGAAATTGCTGGAAGGATAACATAGAGGTGAAAAGATCAAAAGACCTTACATTGAGCCATGAAATGCAACTTTTAGATTAAAGAATCTATTCTGGATTAATTTAAACTGTTTACAAGGTTTTATATAGTTTGCCATTAGCTTTGTTGAGCTGTCTTTTGGTTCTTTGGTTTTGGTTCAGTTTAGCGTTGTGCTAGTATCTAGATTTTAAGAATTCTCAGATTTAAAATGCTATTTCTTGCTTGATAAGACTATAGATCACAGAGAGAGAAGGTTGTAATGATGTATGTTGTCACACTTGCATTTTGTTTGAGACTCTTTTACTTTGACGGTATTATCATTCTTTTTCTCTTATCAATATATCCTGCTATGCAGGCTGCAAAGATTCTTGCCAACTTAATTGTAATGGGCTCTGGCATATTGGCTCGTGCTGTTGTTCAGGCATATCGTCAAGCACTTGCAAGTTAGTTCAATATTGCATTACTGTTATTTCATGTGTTTACTTTGCTTGAAAAGTAGGAGCTTGCTTTTATTGATTGTAATGAAGATATGGTCTTAAAAATAGTACAATTGTGCGCTATAATCTTTATATTAGACTCCACATATTGGGAAATAGCTTTGTTTGTTGTTGTGTATTTTGAACTGCACATTGACTTTCTTCAATCATAATGCCTCTTCTATTTGAAATTACGGCAGTTATGGCTCTTGCAGTAATAGAGTTTCGAGGTCAGAATAGTGAAAAGAGACAGGGAGCAACTAGTACAATATGCACCAAGAAAGAGCAGAAAGATAAAAAAGTCGATCCTGGGTTCTATAATTATTTACATTCAACCTAAACATATTTTGCATTCAGCTCCTTTTGCTGACCAGAAATTGGCTAAGAAAGTTTGAATCTCAAAGTTATGAAGGCTAAAGGCATTTCAGGGTTATCACAATTTGAAAATCGGATGAATAAATGTTTTTGAAGTTCTGTCTCTAATCAATTTATTCTTTTGTTTAATTCTGAGCAGAGGTTCTTGTAAAATTTTGGTTTTATGACTTTATGTTTATGCAGTCATGATAATGAGAGCTAATAATTAACTAAATTGGTGCTACTTGTTTTCTACATTTCATATGAATTTATATGGTTCACCAATTTTTCATGCCACCATGTGCCACTTTATATATGAATTCATATTGTCTCTCCCTTCTTTCTGACATATACTGATATACATCTTGTTTGGCAGTGAGCTAGATATTCTAGATGTTGATTTACTCATGGTAAAATCTTGTTGAAAGAAATCCCATGAAGAACATTGGTTTAGTTCCAGAATCGGCATTCTATTGTTAATTGTAACATAATAGCGGCACTGGTGCACCTATACTTAAATGATAAAAAGTCTGCAATTGTATGAGTTGATATCTCTGACTCTTGTGATTGGTTCTCTTCTTTTTAATTGCAACACTGTTACAAGCATGTTAGGGGAGAAATAACAACGGCAATACTATTATATTTATCTAGTGGTGGCTCTTGTGTTTACTTTATATGTGTCAATGTTCTGAGCAATAAGTTTATTACAGATGCTTCAAAATCTGGTGTTGCCCAGGAGACACTACAAAATGCTGCCCGCCGAGCTAGCAAAGTTATGACAGAGCAAGAGGCTAGGCAGATTCTTGGTGTAAGTGAGGAGAGTGCTTGGGAGGAGATAATGAAGGCTAGTACTTTTGGTGTATCTTTTTCGTTTTCTTTTTTTTTTGGGTCTCTGTTACTTTCATCTGGACAAGTTTTAAAACTTCTCCATTACGTTATTTCAGAAATATGACGTTTTATTTGAGAGGAATGCCAAGAACGGGAGCTTCTACCTTCAGTCGAAGGTTCATAAGGCTAAGGAGTGCTTAGAGGCAGCCCATCAAGGCAAAGGGGAGGGCACTCCTAGTTGAGAATTTTTCGAGGTTTGCTCAATGCACATAGAGACACCTGTTTGTATACTAATTCTAGTCTCTGAAGAATGGTCTAAAAGATTTAAATTGTATGCATCGGCTGTTCTATATTTCGCTGCTCCTGGGCTCAAACGTTTATTGAAATTTTGTATCATCGATGCTAAAGTAGTTGAGTGGTTGCAGAAAACTAAAGATTCTTAAATCATCTATGCCGGCAATGTATCTTTATCTAACTGTTTGCAGTTGTTGTGCTGCATGTTAGTTTAATACACAGCACAGATTAGTTGTAATACTAATAAAGAATGTGAGAAATTACTTGTTGGTATATAATAAGTTTCGTTTGATTTAAGTATTCATGCACCCAACTTTTTTCTTCCATAATTTACGAGTAGTCCTTGTGTTGATAATGAAACCATCATGATTATTGGACATGCAATCATCATCCCATTGCATTAAGCTGTCAAAGTAGTACAAGATTCCTACCCAAAAGTCACTTTGTCAGGGCTAAATGGAAAACAAAGTTAAAACAGATACCTAAAGAT
The DNA here is from genome assembly GCF_002168275.2 of Theobroma umbraticum. Taxonomy (NCBI): domain Eukaryota; kingdom Viridiplantae; phylum Streptophyta; class Magnoliopsida; order Malvales; family Malvaceae; genus Theobroma; species Theobroma umbraticum. The sequence continues at coordinate 2,235,124 of NW_018397264.1, forward strand.
GTCGTCTGAAGTCAAACTTGCTACAGTTGGTAACTGTTCAAGGGCTGTGGTTAGCATATTAATCCTAGCTAGGTTTAGAATTTGCCTGCTTGTTTCTTTTGGGAAATTAAGAAAAGTTTTCTTTTAAGGGCAAAAGGAAAGAGAAAGACTTTATGCAGCTTTGCCCTCTTCATTATTATGGAACTCCTTTTTGTAGCCAATATTGAGACAATGAAATGCAAACACGACGGTGATTGCTCCCTAACCTTTGTCAGCTTTCTATGCTTTAGTAGCGTCTGTTTCATTCTTTGATCAATCCCTGCAGCAGAAACAAAATATTCCATGTCATATATTTTTCCTGTTTTCTTTTAGACAGAAGAATCTGAAAAGAAGGGCAGAAAGAAAGTGTAGGTTTGCATTCACTTCAAAACTTTGCCGGTGTGCGTACAGATTAGGGCCACCACTGAGAAGTTGGGTAGAAAGGGGCTTTCAAATTTCCCATTTGCATGTTTTCTCTAAAGAGATAAACGTTACATTCTTATAGCAAAATTATTTTTATAAAAATTATTTTTTATTATATTAAATTAAATTTTTATATTTTTATATTAAATTAAATAAAATATTATAAATAATAATTAATTAATTATTATTTAGTTATTTAATGTACGTAATATTAACATGATATATTAACATATCATAATAAATAATGAAAGAACATAATGTTATGGTATTTTTACTTTTCATATGAGTGTCATGTTAGTATTATATGATATGGTTATAATAAATGATAACGCGATATAATGATATGATATTTTTACTCTTCGTATAGGTGTCATGTTAATATCATGTGATCACAACAAATGATGTGATATAATAATATGATATTTTTACTCTTTACATGGTATCATGTTAGTATTATATGATCTAAAATGATAAAATGATATTTTTACTAATAATGATTAGTCAATTTTTAATTACAAAAATTTATTTGACTTAAAATAAAAAAATAAAAATTTTATTTAACATAATAAAAGAAGAAAAATTTATTTAAAACTTTTTAAATAATTGAAAAATTTTCAAATATTATGATATCAAAATTATTTGCCAGTTTACAAAATAATATTAAATTTTAAATTAACTTTGTATCGATTTAATTTTTTTGACTCTTTCTAAAATAAAGTGAATTATTAAAATTTTTTGACAAAAGATATTTGGAGAATACAAATTTCTTTCTCCTTAATGTTCCAAAGTTATACTTATAAACAGTAATTTAATAAATATTTTAAAAAATTGACAGATACGTATATTGACTTGTAATCTGTTCTCTTTTCAATTTTTTTTTTTCATTTAATTATAAGAGGATGCTAGGAATTAGACCAGTAAGCCAACCTTCGATCGACCTACTTATTTTCCTCCCGTCTATTCCTTCTACTCTTTTACTCCCTAACAAATTCTATATTGCAAAGGCACAACTAGTCAAATACTAACCAAAGGTCAACAATAGCTCTCCATTCACAAAAATACAAAACAAAACTCAAAATATAAAGTTACCATTAAATCCAAATAGTTTCATATTTATGGTTAGATTTCAATTACCTGATAACGATATAAAGTCGGAATTAATGCTCTGAATTTTCTTTACAGCCTCTGGTGGTGGTAGGCGGAGGCATATTATTAACAAGGAAAGAAGTGAGGTCGCATTATAAGGGGATGTATAGGCTTCACTCTAATTCAAGTAAACTACGCCTTTTTTTAATAATAGAAAGGCATTCAAAAGAACTTGTAGCCAAGTCTAGGGTTCACTAATTATGCACCTGTCGTCTATTAATGCCTTCCTTCACAACATTGATCTTCCCTTTTTTAATTAGAAAAATTGATACATGTCTTTATTGTCAAGGATCATACAAATTTATAAACCCACGAGTGTTTCCGTTTCTCTAAAAATTTGAAAGCATAACGATATCTTAAATTTTATCTTTTTAATTTAAAAATAAATAATAATCCTTTGATGAAGTATTCATATATATATATATAAACTTTTGCACATTAATTTAAAAGATTAATATTTATTATCATATCAGTCACATGAATATTTATATTTTTCTTTATTTACAAAATTCCGAACGAAGTAAAATCAAATTCTAATGGAAATGATTCCATACAGATGTAACATATAAATTTCATTATTATTTATTTATTTTTTAATTAATAATTTAAAACAAGTAAGGGTGGATTAATGATAATGACGGGTGGGGAAAGAGATTAAAGTGACGAAAAAGCACTCTAAAGCAACTTCCCACTATTATTACAACCTTTCTTCGGGTCATGAGATCCATGAATAAATAATATATAAATAAAAAAAGTTTAATAAGTTAAAATATATAAAAAGAAAAAACAATCCCTCAATTTTCTGCGTGTAAGTTGCGCTGTCTTTTTTATTCCATTTTTTACTTTTCTAAACCCCCGAAAATAAAGAGAGAAAAAAAAAGGAAAAAAAAAAAAAAACACTGCAATACAAACCAAACCAAAACAAAGGTTCTTTCTCTCTCTCTCTCTCTCTTGCTGGTTTGTTAGCGTAATATTTCTTCAAGCACCAAATTTTGCATCGATTTCTTGGGAGAGAGCTCATAGCGCTATTCCTCTCCTTTTCTTTGTTTTTTTTCTCTCTAACAGCGACGATCGATTTCAAAAATTGAAAATCTTTGCCGTTCGGATCTGCGCTTTGAATTTTGATTCGATCAGGTTCAGGTTCCAATCTTTGTTTGGTTTCATCCTCTGTCTTTTTCTCTCTATCAATCAGATCTGATACGTTTTGTTATTTTTTTTAATTTGGAATCTCGTTGGATTTCTCATTTTGTAGATCTAATTTTCATTTCTCAAAATTTAGCTCCATTTGACCTCGTTTTGATTATTTTCCCTGTTTTTTGTTTTAATACGTAATTGTTGTAAACAAAATTACTCTTTTTGATTGAATGGTTAGAGATTTGTTTCTTATTCTCGTAAATGACATGTATATGTGTTTATGGATGTTCTTCCTGCCAAGACTCAATCGTACGATTTGAAGATATAGAGATCTATCGAAATATTTCTCGAAAGTTATAGGATTTTGATCCCAATTAGCTTCTTTTAATGATTAAATTAAATTTCTTCACCAGTTTATGCATTAAATATTTAAATCTGAATTTCGTGTAATTCTAGTTATATGCAAATTTAATTTCATTATATTGGCTGCAGATGATCATTATTTTTTCTTTTGAATTCTTTGACTTTTCTTGGTAACATTCAAGCTTTATCTGTTTCAGCTGAATATGTTTGGATGCATTTAATTTTTTCCTTTGTGCTGTCTTAAACCGGTTCAAGATCTAACCTTTCCTTATTTTCCTTTGATGTGACAGGGCTGCTTCATTCTGAACGCAAGCAACCATGAAGAAGGCCATCGGTCAAACTGTTAGAGACCTGTAAGTGTATTACTAGATACTAATTCCCCTATACCCTCATTGAATTTGTTTTGTATATTTAATAGTATAAAACAATCTCTTGTTAGCAAAATTATTCTAAAAAGACGATGATTGAAATTTTGATTGTTTTTATGCAATTTGTTTTATTCCCGCACCTTGGTGTTTGCTATTACCAGCAGCTAAATGATTTTCTTCTTTGCTGTTGCAGCAAGAGAGAGGTTAATAAGAAGGTGCTTAAAGTTCCTGGAATAGAACAGAAGGTAAGAATATATTTAGAAAATTCACTGCTCATTTGAGTGCATACAAGTGGATTGTTTCATACGTGTTAGATCCATTGTCAGTAGTGGCTAGGAGAATCATGTTGTTTTGGCTGACGGGATCTAATAAACTGTCTAAACATCTTTCTGATTGAGGTGATATGTGAGATATTAAACTACCAGTGATTCTGACTTTGATCCACATTTTAGTTGCAAAAATTGAGGGCCTTTTAATATTATTTATTAAGGTGCTATTGTGATTCTATAATGTTGCATATCCCTGTAATGGCATAGAATTGGAGAGGCCAACAGAGGAAGAAATAGCAGTGCTTAGGGAGGCTGAGTTTTGTGGAAGGTGAAGAAATGGTATGATAAATGAAGTCCAGCATGTGCACATATGCAAATGGAGAATTCTTTGGGCCAGTTGTGAATGGATAATGTTGTTTGTCTGCATTATGGAAAGCAGAAAGGTGTTGATAAGGGGACAAAAATGCTCTTGTTTTCACAAAAACTGGGGAGGAAAAGTGCCAGAACTAAATTAAAGTTAATGAAGTCTTTGAATTAGTAGCTTGATGGGATATTTGTTTTATAAGAGCGGTGGTTTCCTACTGGTAAGATGGCTACATAGAAATGTGTCAACCATGCGCTATAAGGTATGGAGTTGGACTAATAAAGTTTCGACAATTGGCTAATTTGGTTTGGAAGAAGAGTTTGCTAATCTCAACTGTTGAGCATCCTGTGGTGTGTCCTGTCTGTTACAGCTAGTTTGAGCCTTCGAGTGAAAGTTTGGGAGCTCTTACGGACAGGGTACTAAAAGGATTGATTCTTACATTTGCTGAAGGGTCCCAACTTTTGCCGTGTAAATATCTTCTCAAGTTGGATTAAGAGCCATTGATGCTGATTGAACTGAATCTTGATTGCATAAAGCGGTTCCAAAATTTTTTCCTTTTAGTTTTTCTACTTTTGGCAGGGGAGGGGATTGCCATTATTGAATTCTTGAACACCAACTAGCACTATGCAACAACTGCATAGTAACAATACTACTTGTAATACTATTATAAAATTTATTTATCTGCATGAAACAATATTCTTTTCTGTTCCTTTTGTCTTTCAGGTTCTTGATGCTACTAGCAATGAGCCCTGGGGTCCTCATGGATCACTTCTTGCAGATATTGCAATGGCTACAAGAAACTAGTAAGCTTGAGAGAAATTGTGCATTATTGTTATCATTTATTTGTTACAGGAGAATTCATTTATAAAATATCCATGCAGTCATGAATACCAGATGATCATGGCAGTAATCTGGAAACGTGTAAATGACACTGGAAAGAATTGGCGACATGTCTACAAGGTCTGCATTATGTTGAGGGATTAGTTGCATTACTTGTGTTCTCAATCTGTTCTCTCTGTTCCTTTACAAATTTTGTGGAGCTGTTCAAATTTATCCTTTCTCTAAATCTCCATCTTAACATTTCAATGTCCTTTTGTTGTCACGTAGTACATCGTTTTGGTACTATATTTTACTTTTGCTGCATTTTCTCTGCATATATTTACTCTCCTCCATTTTACCGCTACATTAATTGTACCAATGAACTAAGGTATGTGTCTTATTGAGCTCCAGGCTCTGACTGTTCTGGAGTATCTTGTTGCCCATGGATCGGAGCGTGTCATAGATGACATAAGAGAACATGCGTATCAAATATCGGTAATTGCTGTTTTTTTATGCTATTTGACAACTTGTCATGCAGTGTTGATGATACAATCTGCAGCTCACTGTATTTAAATTCTGTGGTCTAATAAAATATTTCTTCTCATGTTACAGACTTTGTCTGATTTTCAATATATTGATTCCAGTGGAAGGGACCAGGGTAACAATGTCCGAAAAAAATCTCAGAGCCTAGTGATCTTAGTAAATGATAAAGAAAGAATAATTGAAGTAAGACAAAAGGCTGCAGCTAACAGGGACAAGTGAGTCAGCTGAAATGCCTTCATGTTTTAATCTCCTTGCTGTGTTCAACTGTCCTTTCTAATAAGTGTTTCATATCACCAGCATTGGCAAAATTTATACTTAATTTTGATTCTATGCAGTTTTCAACATCATATGTAGATGAGCATGCATACTTTCAACTTGATTTCAGCTTGTCAATTACATGCGTGCGTGAGCATGTACATATACACATGCACTTTCCTTTACACTTGGTCAGAGGCATATTTTTTGTGTTATGAAATGGAATAGCTTGTTCCATTGTTTGGTTAGAAAAGTCCAAGTTGTTATTTGGTATATGTTGTGCACATAGCAGTTGAGAGACATCCATGTCTAGGGCATGTCAGTTTTGGTTGGAGGCATCTTTAATATAAAAAGTCTTGTCTTGAGATTAATTACAACTGTTTTTTCCTCCTAAGGTGCTGGTGTATTTACACTGTTCTTGCCATGAATAGGATTCTCTTAGGATTTTTCTTGTTCATCCTTTCACCAGTGGACATCAGATTTTTACTCTTTTATAACAAATCTAGTGTCTTATGGCAGGTTTATGTCTATTGGGCATCTTTCTGATATGTAGCATTGTGGACTATATCTGTCTTCCATTTATAATTTTGAATCTATTTTCTGCAGCTGTGGTCCTATATCCCTATTCTAATAGATAATATAGCTGAAATATGGTGTGAAAATTATCTATAAATAAGTATATATTATATAATATATAATATTGTACCATTTTCTATTTGAGTTCCATTGCTGTTAAGTTCTGATTACATTTCTTGCTCATGATCACTTGACTGCACTTTTCTTGTCCCATAGGTAATGTGTTCATATATTTTGCCTCTGAAATTCCCTTTGGATATGAGAATATAATTGAATGGAAATGTAGAATTCTTCCATAATGTCTAACTGTTTGTTCTACAGGTTTCGAAACACATCAACAGGTGGAATGTATAGGCCAGGTTCAGGGGGATACGGTGACAGATATGATTATGATCGTTATGGAAGGGAAGATGATCAAAATGGTCATGGAAGAGACAGGGAATATGGCTATAGAGATGATGATCGGTATGGCAGATATGGGGATTCAAACAGTCGTGATGGAGATCGTTATGGCAGGGACTATGAAGACCGCTATAGCAGAGATGGTTATAGGGATGATGACTACAGAGGTAGAAGTAGAAGCGTTGATGATTATCAGTATGGCACAAGAAGCAGGAGCTCTGATAGAGACCGTGCTGTTGATGACGATGGTGCATCATCTCGGTATGTTTACTTTTGAGCCCTTTATTACTATGTTCTTTTTGAGCAACATATTAATATTGTTCATCCATTTTTTTAACCTTGTCTCCTTGATTTGTTTGTTGGAACGTTTTATACTTTTTTTTTTTTGGATATTATGAAACATCACCTAATGGAAGGTGTGAATATTTATAGGTACTTTTCCACTAGATTGGAAACTTAAATGGTGCATTTACATCATAACTTTCCATGGAACTTTTTTACCACCATGAGCTTTAGGGTGTCAGTTTGCTGAGTGAAATGTCCAGATTTTGTAGTTGTTTTGCTACTACCCTTTGAATTTTAAGCATGTTGCTCATACCTTCATGGGATGCTTGACTTTGAGAATGTAATTAGCATGATCATCTTCTCTGCAGGGGCAGCGGTGCTAGAGGTGATGAACATTCTCAGGATGAAAGGTAACCCTGATTGGTTGCATTCTCAACTTGTGTTAGTTGATCAGTTGTTATTAGACAAGAATTATTTCTTTCTTGTTACTAAAACTTTTCTGAAAATCATATTTGTGCAGGCGGCTTGAGCGGAAGTTTTCTGAACAAAATATTGGTGCTCCTCCTAGTTATGAAGAAGCAGTTAGTGAATCTCGGAGTCCTGTCCATAGTGAAAGGTATTGTTTTATTCCTTAAATTTTCAGTGGCATGTTGCTTTAAGTTGTGTTTTTCTAGTTGGTGCATACTGAAAAGATCTTTGATGATAGGGATGGAGAAACTTCAGTAGCAGCTGCTCCTAGAGCTTCATCTCCTCCTGCTAGCAACAATCCTAACCAAGCAGCCTCTGATTTTGGTAATTCAATGTCTCCTCCAAATCAAGTGGTGGAGGCTTTTGATGAATTTGATCCACGTGGGTCAGTGTCAGGTACGAATTTCCTTTATAAATTCCATGCTTTGGATGCTTTCAATGCCATTGTCTGGGTGATCATAGTTGTCTTTTATAAGGAATATGGTGCCCTTATTACTTGTCCGATATGAAAATTAGTTGATGCGGTGGTCTCTTTTGACTTGAACAATCACCCTGCAAAATGTAAATTTTTAAGTCATCCAAATATTGAGTTTGATATGCACTGTTGCTTCACATTCCATTTCATTTATTTGTTTCACATGGTAGGTTTTAGTGTATTCTTTTTATCTATAAAATTTATCACATGTTTCTTGCGGAATAGATTTTATCATTTATATATTGATAGTCATTTCCAGGAGCCAAACTTTGCAGTGTGGTTATATACTAGCAATGACTTTAAATTATTGTACCTAACATTATTGGTCAGTCAGCCTTAAAACAGAAAGGTCTGTTTCAGCGACTTTTTTTAATTTTTGCTTTTTGCTCGCTTTCAATGATTACTGGTATCATCTATATAACTGATTGGAGTTTCATGTGATTGTGTGGAATAAAACTCCTAGTTTTGAGGAGCTTAGATTGGATTCTTGTTGATGCTATTATTGTTTATCCATTATGACTGGAACTCATTTTTCATCTTTTGCTGCATCTATTAAAGCTGCCCCTACAACTGCTCCTGCTGCTACAGCCACTCCTGCTACTGCTGTTCCCACTGCTACGATGAGTGCTGAAATAGACTTACTTGGCGTGCTTTCAGATTCATTGGCCATTGTGCCAACCACACCTGCCACCCCTTCTGGTGAGGCAGATGCCCTTGAAAACTCTGGTGCTATACCCACCTTTGCTGCTAATCAGGTAGACATTATTTGTTTAATTGAGGGACTTTTTATAGTCCATATTCCTTGATTCATGTACATGGATTTCATTGCACCTGTTTACAATATGCCTATGGATGGCACCATGAATGTGGATACACTGTTCTAATGTTGCCTTATGTGTTTTCATTTGTTTTAAGTATGTTTAAAAATTTATGTAAAACGGCATGGATAGTTAAGATGAAGCAATTTTGTGGAACGACTGAGTTCACTCTGTGTACTTAATGTAGAAACGGTAACATGAAATGTTTTATGGTGAATTTCAAAAAATATATAGGTAAAATATTTTTTAGTGTTGCATTATTGAATGTTCCTTGGTGTTAATTTTTTTACTAACTGATTATAAGTGTAATCATCTGTCTTCTTTAGCTTTATTTCCTCCCCCCCCCCCTCCTCCTCCACCCATCTCTCTCTCTCTCTTTTACCCCTCTGAAATTTGTCTTTAATTAATTTGTTGCCGTAATTCTATTGTTATGGAATAAGTTAGTTTTGTCCTTGATTCAGGGCTTTGATGATCCATTTGGTGATGGTCCTTTTAAAGCTTTACCTTCAACTGATGCTTCCCCAGCTCAGCAACAAACTTCAACTTCCATGCCTACTTTCCAGCCTACCATGAACCAAAATGTAGAAATTCCTCAGCCACCTTCTGTGAATCCTGAGACAGTTGCAGACTTCAACTTCGGGATTCATTTTCTGCCAATGCTTACTCTCCACCCACTGTCTCCAGTGTTCAATCTCCAGTAAACTCCCGTTTTTGCCTCAAGAACAGTCAACTCCAAATCGGAAAGTGATATATTGGCAGATATCCTTCCACCGTCTGAACATACGGATGGCGTAGCGTCACAGGCAGACTTTTCAGCACCAACTAGTCATTCAGTGCCACCAGTTGCTACATATGGCCAATCAACACAGCCAGGGTTGGCTAATATCTACAGCCAACCTGGACAGCCAAGTGCTAATCCTTATGGTCAACCTGGACAGCCAAGTGCTAATCCCTATGGCCAATCTGTGCAGCCAAGCGCCAATCCATATGGCCAATCTGCACAGCCAAATGCTAGTCTGTATGGCCAATCTGCACAGCCAAATGCTAATCCATATGGCCAACCTGCACAACCAAGTGCTAATACCTATGGCCAACCTGTACAACCCAGTGCTAATCCTTATGGCCAACCCACACAACCAAGTTCAAATAATACATATGGTGATTTTAACCAACAGACAGTGTCTATGCCCCTCAAAGTCCAGGATCTGCTGCACTGAGCAGGAATGGGAGCTTCATCTCTCAGACAGGTTCTAACATTCCTGTCAGTTCACACATGGCTGCCCAACCTCAAAACCCTGCTGGACCCGCTGCACAGTTTAACACTGGAAATTTCCTTTCACAGCAGGGTTCAGTCGTGCCAGTTACTTCACAGATAGCTCAACAAGCCACAAATGCACCAGTTGCACAAAATAACAATGATGTCCTAGGTGGCTTATTCTCACAACCAGGATTAAACACTTCAGTGGTACCACAGACGGGTAGTCCCTCTTCAACAGGAGCACTTGCTATAGTTCCGCAACCATCAAAGGACAAATTTGAGCCTAAGTCAGCAGTTTGGGCTGATACATTGAGTAGAGGACTGGTCAATTTGAATATATCTGGACGTAAGTACTCACTTTTCCCCTAGTAAAAAATGTCATGAAGTCTGTCCCTTTTCGACAAGAATTAACTTTATTTTATTTTCTGTACACAGCTAAAATAAACCCATTGGCTGATATTGGAATTGACTTTGATGCTATCAATCGGAAGGAAAAGAGGATGGAAAAGCCTGCTCCGACTGCAGTGACGTCTACTGTCACCATGGGTAAAGCTATGGGATCTGGGTCTGGGATTGGTCGTGCTGGTGCTGGCGCTCTCAGACTCCCACCAAATCCTATGATGGGTTCTGGCATGGGTATGGGTATGGGTATGGGTATGGGGATGGGGTGGGGGTGGGGATGGGGATGGGATGGGAATGGGAATGAGCGGTGGTCCTGTTGGTGGCATGAGCGTGGGGTTATGGTGGTATGAATCAACAACCTATGGGCATGGGAATGGGGATGAACAACATGGGCATGAATCCAGGCATGGGGATGAATATGGGAATGGGCAAGGAGTCCAAATGCAACCCCAAACTGGAATGCCTGGCAGTTATAACCCTATGATGGGTTCAGGGGGCTATTCTCAACAGCCATATGGTGGTGGTTACCGATGAGATTTGAGTTGCCTCCCCATAAAAATGAGGGAAGTTATTGTATGCTTCTCATATACAGAGTAAAAGAGATTGGAATAGCAAACCCGGTGTCCTCGTCGAATCCCTGAGTCAAAGATGTAATTTTGTAGTCACAATTCTCTTGGCAGTGGCCTGACGCCACCCCATGTTTATTCATTTCTATTATTTCTCATTCTTGCTTAAGCTATTGCACACATTTGGCGCCTCGGGAGTCTTTTGGTTCATTGCTGGTTTGAGCTGTTGTGAAATTGTGTAGCAGTGAGGACGACCTTTCTCAGGTTGCCATTTTCTCATTCGTCCATATAATATATACATATTTTTTCCATCTGTTTTGAGTATTTGTATTATGTCTGGCTACCCTATGAAACAATAAATCTAATCATTCATTTTTTTTCCCATCATTTCGTTTAACGTCAGCAACAGTAGTAATTTCAGTATATTCACAAGGAAGAGGCAAAGGGGTGAACCAGCTGGACATTTTTATCAACATTACCTGTGGCAAAAAGCAAGTTTAATTATGAATGTGATCCAAACCTGGTAATCACAAGTTTGATAGGCTAAGAAGTTTTATATTTTAAGCATCGAAGTTAGCAAGGCATTTCTTGGTTTAAGAGGATGAAGTCATATATTTCTTAGAATTACAGTCACTGTGAAAAACTTCCACATTATAAATGATTAAGCTTCCACCTAACAATGTAAGGTTGAAGATTAGTCTGCAATGGAGAGCATCTTCATGTTTTGTAGTTTCGGTTGAAACCACCTGCGCCAGCTTTGCCAGCGATCAGTTTTTGCCACAACCAAATCAAACCAATATGGTTATGAGGGCAAAGCCTAACAATATATTAGATTTTTGGTAAGGAAGAACTAGCATTTAACTTATATGCAAAGCACCCTACTACAGCTACAAAATATCCCAATTAACACCATAATTTTCCCTTATATAGCCTGTTATGATAGTATCAGGCTGAACAAGAGAAGCAGAACTGTCACAAGAAATGCAAAAAGCTTGATTTTTGTAAAACTCCATGAGAGGAATGCTGCAATGTTCTCGTAACTTCCCCCTTTGATGGTATAAATAAACTATGGTTTGATCAGAGTTTGTATTCTTCAACATGGGCTTGGAGAGAGTAAATGAGTTCTGTGGCCTGGTTCTAACAAAGTAATGTGTAAAAGAAACGAGAACAGACATGGGGACTCTTAAGGAAGCCTTGACCTGGGATTAGTGTTTGTAACACAAATCCAGCGGATCTCCGCTTGCAACCTTCATGATCACATCTCCCAATTTTCAGATATAACAAAAAAACTACCTGTTGAAAAAGAAGCTCAAGCGTCAATAGTAAATATGCCAAGATAGTACAGCCAGGGTATCTGTTGAATAATTCTGACAAAACTATCTATCAAAGCTTCTTAAAGCCTCAAATCATTTTGTGAACATGCAACAACAATGTGGTGATGGTGGAGGTGTTGTTTTTGCCATAATTAGGTGGTATTGTTTAAATTGGATTATTATATAAGCGTTTCTCTTCTATCTGACTCTAGACTTTCAGGCCTAACAACCAATTAGAGCATCTTTGAATTGAAAGATCTCTTTTAAAGAAACCTAAAAGGTACCTTTAACTGTAGACTCTTGAAAGTTCAATTACAATGGGATCACTCAAGAAAGACTTGAATCCTGTCACCCATTGTATCATTAAAATCCAACAACAGCTTCCCCCCTACTTCCTCAGCAGCATCATCCAACAATGCCTTGATGTTTACACCCCCCAAAGCTGTGAAGAAAAGAGATCAAACTCTTCACGGTAATTTTCTCAAGAACTCATCTGAAAAGACAGTAATTGTAAATATGTAAAACAACAATATACCTGGAACAATGTTTGTGACTCCTTCCAAAAACCCAGCCTGTGGAACAAGGGAGAAGGTAAAAGGAAAGATGATAGTCATTTCCATGAAAAGATACTTTATCAGACACGATGATGACACCCAACATGGAATGTTCTAAAACTGATCAGAACAAAGGCCTAATTCAAAGACCATAGCACTGCCATGATAGGTAGTACAGCCTAATATTATTCACATGGAATTCAGATTTACCTGTATGCAAATAATCAGGATATGCGGATGAATTGGTGCTCAAACAATATATCCTTTCCAAAGTTTCAGAAACATATTGGAAATATGTTTTGAAGATCTTTGCAAAAGATGAAACTGGTAACGGTTATACTTATATATACCCAGGCATACCGGGTAACAAATAAGGAGAAGAAAAGCAAATTGCAATGTTATCAATCAGTATCAACAACAGCTTTAGGTGACAAATCAGCATATTTTTAGCATATTGATACATATCATTTCACTATCTGTAGCTATAAATGTGTGTTAAATTCATAGATTGAACAGTATTTCCTTCACATCCTTCGGTAAAAGATCCAACTAAAACATACTTATCAACTAAACACGGTGTATTACAGGATTTTTTTTTCAATTATCAAATTATTTAACTAGTAGAAGAATAACTTTGTAATGGATTAAGATTCACTAAAGTGTTCATGCCAACTAAACAGCTGGGATTATCTAATCCTTCTTGCATGTTACCCAACCCAAAAAAATTTTGACATATAAAAGCAGCGCTTAATTGCAGGAAATTATGATTGTGGTTATGGCATGTTTAGTTTGAATCATAAACCGGCACTTTTAAGGTCAACAGAAAGAAAAGCAACCTAATTAACAGGGTATCTATCCTCAAAGCAGAAGACTTACAGGAATTCTAACATCAAGTTTCTCAAATCCATCTCTTCCAGTAATCTTGATTCTCAACGTCCGAGACCATATCCCAGAAAAAGGACCCCTTGAACCATCTGCACCATAGTTATTGTATACATCAGGAGTTATCACCTCAACAACTGGATCTTGAGGACTTTGACCTCTTTGTTCTGAGTCATCTTGAACCCTTTGTATACTGTATGCATTACTGCTCACTGACACATAAACCATGTTTTTTGGATTAGGAAGACAAGACAACAATTTTACATTATTCTCAAAAATGACTGTGGGCTTAATTTGGGAGACAGAATTGGCCACCCTGAACCAAGAATTTAGTTAAAATTAGGTAAAACCACAACTCATAGCATCAAAGAAGGTAGAACAAGTACAAAAGCCTATAGCCCATTTTTGTTTTTAATTTTTTTTTTAAAAAATAAAAGAACAAGTTCTGAATGAAAGTTTTATAGGCTATAAAACCGATTCTGGTCACTGCAAGCTCAATGATATTAGAAAAAAGAACAAACTTCACACGAAAGATGGGAGAGACTGAAGCATGATGGACATTTTGCTCAAGAAAGGAGTTTTCAGTTAAGTTTAGAGAACTAAATCTCACCCACCTCTGTCTGAATATAGCTGATAGCTGCTGGTAGCATATCTTTTTTCTTCCTCATAGTAATTATTGAAACCTAAGATTTCCTTGATTTCGTCAAAAGATGGCATGCTTCCAGGAGGGGGGATACGACCTCCTTTCAGGGCAGTTAGTGAATCCTGCAAATTTATAGAGGTTGACATTTGAGAACCAACATTGCATTAACAATCTCATTGTGAAAGCATGTGAAGTGTTGCTAAATATCCATATTGTGGGCATCACAACATTAGACCTTAAAATTTTCCAGGTTTGAAATAATGGCAATATTCAGACTAGAATTCAAAATCATACATTAAAGCAGTACTTAAAGTGCCAAGAACAGTAATATCTTTTTCATATGAAAATGTAGAAGTTTCACATTCACGGACATCAAGTAAAGACCAAAAGACAAACTGAATTAGGTTTCAAGGCACCTTGAACTAAAAATGCAGTTTAGCATATATTATTAGATGGTGAAAATTATAAAACCCCTTGAAAACACCACTAAATGGTGTTTTGAAGTGATATAGTCATCTTTTTCTCCCCTTCTTTCTGACTAAAGAAAAATATATCTCCCTCAGGTCTATCACCGGTCTCCATCAATCTTAAAGGCTTCTCTTTGACTTTTTAGTGGTATTAAGCGAAAGTACACACATTTGTTTCACATCAGCCTGCTAATTCAAATTACCTTTAGCTTTCAGCCCTTTGCATTACTTTTTTCACCAATATTTCTTCTGAATTTTTTTGAATGAGGGTTTAGCCTCCTTAGAGTGAAGATATTGGCTCTAACTAAAACTAACATATGTTAATTCAACTTATCTCAAATTGTCAGCTTACACCAGCAACATAGCTACAGATATTAACTAGCAACTGTAGATTCAACTTGAGTTAAAAATTATCAAAATACTGCATCAATATGTCAAATCTTGCACCAAGAATATCATTACAATGCATGCTTGGTTAAGCTTAAAACAAAATCAATTCTATTTAATATCAGAAGACAATAAGCTCATCTTCATATTATCAAAATACCCCAACACAGTGACTGCATCGTAAAATAATATAAGAGTCAGATCATGCTATACAACTGCTTGTGTTTCTCCATAATCTGTGCAATGGCAAGAATCAAACCATAGCATTTGGTTTTCTTTTTGGTAGTTAAGCACACCGCATCATGTCAGATAGGTGTCAAAAGTGTGACAAGTGAGCTTTCATACATATCAAGTGAAGAAAATGAAGATATTAACCTGCATTGCTCGTATAGATACCCCAATCAAGGAAAGTGGATATGCTACAAGTTTATATCCAATTTCCTCAAGTTCAAGCGGATTGAATATTGGTGTTTTCCCCCCACCTTCAAGCATATTAGCCTACACCGGAGCATAAAAGCTACATAAGTCATAGATGATGATTGAGAATTGTCTGGGAAGGAAGCAGAGTACAAGTGCCTGTCCCAGCAAGTTTGAGATATAGAATAAAGATGGGAAAATTCTCATACAGCAGATCCCATGCTAAAGACAAATTCCCTATATATACATGTTGGAAAGCCAATCAAGAAGTTTAAATTTTCAAATAAGTAAGCAACAGGAGAAAGCTACTGGCCTACTGCTGAATAAATATTATGTTTCCTCTGAATTCTGTTGTATATGCAACAAACTGTGTGTGTGTGTGAGATTTTGCAGGAGGGGTGAGAGTTGCTACAATCAAGCAATATAGTGTATAAGATGCTTATTACTTGGTATTACATAAGGAACATACCATACCATTTTTGGAACTAATGGAGAAACTTCACAGAAGGCCTTCATCTCTTCTTTAGAAGCTAGAGCATCAATAAAAAGGACATCTGCTCCAGCATCAGCAAAAGCCCTTGATCTCCAAAGTGACTCCTCTAAAGACAGTGCTTGACGAGAATCTGTTCGTGCCACAATAACAATGTCAGAACCACTCTCTTTGCGAGCATCAACAGCTGCTTTAATTCTCATCACAGCTTCCTCTCTGGACACCACCTTCCTGCCTTGTGTATGACCACAAGCTTTTGGAGACACCTGGCAGTTAAGTTTTATCAAGAATCAGAGCCTCAAAACAGGAACAAAAACAAATAAGTATTTCTAAAACTAAACTGGAAGGTTAGACTATAAAAGAAATGGCTTAGGGTAACATAAACATTGTTTACAGCACAGCACTGCCGGTGTTATGCCAATATAATCGCTTTTCATTGATGTGACTAGTTTCTTTCATGATAGTAGGTTTTCAAGCCTTCAGTAAGATTTCCAGAGGGCATCTTCTATATAGCGTAGTTCTGTTAATTTATTCTCAAAGGTTGAAATTAACTCATAGATTTATGTTAGAGGAAGCCTATAAGTTTTCAGCTGACTTCCTCTTATCAATTAAAATTTACTTATTGCAGACAAATAAGGAATACAATTTATATCTTCAAATCTTACTTTCAACATATCAATACAAAAGACCATGTCATGACTAGCCTTAGCAGCAGAAAATAACAAAAATTTCAAAAGCTCAGCTGTGGAGCTTGCAGTGCTATTCCTAAAACCTACTACACTACTTATCCAGTTCACATGCATGGGCCATAAATATAGAAAACACAACAAGGTCCTTGAGACGGAGCTAATATGTTACTCTACATGCTCAGAACTCATCTATCTAAGATTTAGAACCCATTAGCATGACTCCTAACTAAATTAATCTAAAAACAGGAGCTATAGAGTTGGAAAACACCTGGGAGACAACCAGAGAGAGGGAGAGGGGAGAGAGGACAAAGTAAAAGATGAATGATTGAAAAGGTTTACCAGCAACAAAATTATTTCAAGAGCCAAAAATTTTTCAACAGAACATGAACCTGATCTTCAAGAATGATCCCTGCAAAGCCTGCTCTTATATATCCTTTAACAGTTCTCTTGACATTCATTGCATTTCCATATCCATTATCACCATCCCCAATGACAGGAATTGAGACTGCCTGGGTGATTTGTTGCCCCTGATCCACCATTTCACCATAGGAAATAAATCCTGTGTCTGGTAATCCCAGGCGAGCAGCAGAAATGGAAAATCCTAATGATGGCAGCAAACAGTGTTAATGCACATATCATCTTGAAACAGTTGAGCAATGAGACAGAGAAAGTCTTTTAACAAATAATTTGTCTAATAATACACATTTAGATTTTGATACTGGAAATGTATCAGACATATGTAAAGGATGATTCAAAAGAAACAAAATATTAGTGTTGTACAAATCAAACCCACATGTAAGAAGAACAAAAGCATCAAAACTGCAGTAATTACTAATTTATTATAAGAACCATATGAATTTTCAATACAAACATTTATGATGCTCAAAAATAAATGCAATGGAACTAATATCTGGCTTCTGGAGATACAAAGAAACAAAAAAAAAATGTAAACCAAATTGCCTTGGATAAAGAAATAATCAGCATTTAGCGCTAAAATTCGCAAATTCAGAGCGTTCTTCCAGATTGAATTTAAATGTAACCCATCAACCAGAAAATTAAAATAAAACTACAAGCACAAATAACTCCAATATTATATAACCAGCTTAAGCATCGAAACTTATATAGTTATCGATCATACAAACTAAGACGGTGTCTTGGGGTTATGAAATCAATGCAAAAACTGCACAAACCACCAAAATAGAAAAAAACCCATATCACAAACTCCAGCAGTTTAATGACCACTATACAGAAAAGATTGGACTTTATATATATCCAGCAACTCCAACTCAGAAAACCCACATCTTGAAATTCTTGTATAAATGAAAAGATTGGAATAAACAAAGAAAGAGAGCAGATACCGCTGGTGAAACAATACTGAAAGTCAGCTCTTTCAACAAGCTTAGCACTGAGACCATCAAAACAAGCAGGGCCTTGATGAACCCCTGGCAATTCCAGAATCTGTCTAAGTGCCTTTGCAGGTGGATTCCTCTCTCCAAAACAAGCTCTGATGGCTTGGAACCGCTTAGAAGCAGTAAAGAGAGTGTTGGGCTTTGGTTTTCTAGTTTGGTTATTGATGGGCGCTATAATGGAGCCATTTTTAAACTTCGCAAGTGGAAAAGTGTGAGCTTGTGAGAGAGGATGGTTGAGAAAAGAGAGAGATTGGTCCCTGCTAGCTACTACTGCTGAAGATGGGTTCATGCTGGAAGCTTAGGTTCCCTCCCTCTTTGCTTCTTCTTTCGGTGACCCTTGTTTAGGCTATTATCAAGAAATTTTTTTTTTTCAATTTGATCAAAGAAAGGAAAAAGAACAAAGAGAGAAAAGGGCAACGAGCTTTCGTCTTGTTGTAAGATGTAACCAAGAAAGAAAAAGTGAATGTGATTCTAGTTTCAACCTAACTGACAACGAAAAAATTACATTTGTCAACTTACGAGGTTGTTCATGTTTATTAGTGTTGGGCTGTCTGTCTGCTTGTATGAAAGAAACACTAGTAAACAATATGATATTTTTAAAAATAACTTTTAAGGATAAAATATTTTTAAAAATAACACTTTTTATAATTTTAATTATTTTTAATTTAATTAAATAAAATTATTTTTAATAAAATTACATATTATGATGTTATACATTATATATAAAAACATGTTATGGTTAAGTCGTTACATGTTATGTATAAAAACATGTGACACGTAATGATTAGGTTATTACACGTCATGTACAAAAACATGTTACACATGTACAAAAATATGTGACACGTCATGATTAGGTTATTATACGTTATAGTTAAATTGTTATACGCTATGTATAAAAACATGTGATACGTCATGATTAAGTTATTATATGTCATGTACAAAAACATATGACATGCTGTTGTTACATGTTATGGTAAGTTGTTACACGTTATGTATAAAAAATAAGTAATACACTTTGGTTTGGTTATTACACGTTATATTAAAAAAATATTATTATTACATACTATGTTAAAAAAATATTATTATTATATATCATATTTAAAAATATTTTTTTACATTTTAATATGTAAACTATTATTGTTACTTACAAATCAAAACTTCAAATATTTTCAACTCTTTTTATTTTTTTATTTTCTTTTTGACAATTTGACACCGATTAAAGTGTTTTTAACATATTTTCATAAATCAAAACATAAATTTTCTTATCTAAAATATCTATTTCAACTAAAAATTAAAAAAAATTTCTTTTAATCTAGGTTTATAAATTTCAAAATTTTGAGTTTATTAGTATGTAGGTCTCGAATTGATCCAATTAAAAACTATTTTAAACATTTTTGATCATTTTTATCATTTTAGTTTTATCTAAAATACCTAAATATCAAATTTTTTAAATAACCATCCATCCCAGCACATCAAAACTGTCGCTTAGTGTCTTGAAAAAGTAGGAAAAAGAAATATAAAAGTACCGGAGAGAGAAATCAAGAGTATAGTAGACAAAATCGATAAAATTAGAGAGAGTGAGATGATGAAAGAGAAAAAACGAAAGCACAAATGAGGAGAAATTTTGATGAATGGTTTAATTTATTTAAAATAATTTCAATATTATTTTTGTAAAGTCATAGTTAAATATGATTAAAAAAAATTAAATTATTTTGATGGTTATTTTTTAAATGCTTTTATCAAGAAAAGTTATTTATCATAATTGCTTCTAAATAATACTTTTGTTGTTTTAAAGTTAAAAGGAAATAACTAAATAATTTTTATCATTGTTTAGATAAATGTTAAAAAAAGCAAAAATATTATAATTTTCTAAACAACATAAAAAGAGAGAATAAGTAGAAATAATTAACCTATTAATAATTTTTCAGAAGAACAAAAATAGCATAAACTAATTAATCATATGCTTTTGTATTGATATGATTTTTGAGTTTTATGTATTTTTTTTCAATTTAATAGACTTAGATTAAACTTCTTCACAGGTTTGAATTATGGCTTCTTTATTATCTTTTATAATTTTAGAATTAGAACTTATTTTTCTTCAAAAAGAATTGAACTTATTTAGGAAATTATGATAAAAATTTTGAAAACTTTAACATGTAATGAAGTAAAATAAAAATTTTAATCTTCATCTTCCAAAGTTCAAATATTATGACTGAAATAAATATATATATATATAGCAATGCCATTAATTTTAAATTATGTTGTCAAGTAAAAGTTAAAATAAGAGACAAAATAACTTGGTGGTTCTTGAACCTCCAACTGCAAGAATACTTGTAAAATCTTTTCAATCATGCCATGTTAATTAGTGAAACTAATAATTTTATAATGTTCACCCTGTTTTATACATACTATGCAAGTTCATCATCAATTCAGCAAATTTGATGAGAAAGACAGAACCCAAAACCCTAAACCTTCTTCCTGTTCAAAGAATAAGAATAAAAAGTTTTGAGTTCAAATACCAAGTAGTATTTTGAAAGTTGACCAATCACCCCTTGTATAATCCATGCATATCCAATCATTTTCCCAACCCCATTCTCAGGTGACAGGCAAATCAAATGATGGTCTCAACCAAAGAAACCAAAGCATCCATAAGTAACAACTACATTGAGAAGAGCAATTTGTTTGGCAACTAATATATTAGTTTAGAGAATCAGATGAAATCATTTCATTTCTTAAAAACTCAACAAGTCATACATTTAAACAATACAACATATACCAAGTTTATTGTCATCTTCATACAAGTACAACCACACTGTCAAATTAAAGGGAAATTTTAGACTGATCATAAAATGCAATCCAAGCCTCACACATTCTAAGTTCAGATGCCTACATTGCATTTAAACTTATAATTGAAAAATAAGTTACAACTACAAAAACAACAAGCATTACAGGTAACAAAGTATGGACCATACTCTGCTTATGCTTTCCTGCAAATGAAGTGGAAGTTTTCACGTATTTTGACCAATAAGACCTCCATCTAGGTTTGTCTCGGGAAGTGAAATTGCCACCCTAAATCATATGGTGCTATACATCTCCAGTGGACAATATAGTTGCATCCAGAAGTAACACATTCGAGAGCCAAATCTTGACAAGGCTCACCACATTCAATGCATTTAGGGTAGTAATAAATCTTATTCACAAAGGTGAGAGGATGTGGATGATCTCCTTCTGTGTAGATACTCCCAAGTTTGATATATTGATAGCTTTCAAGAACACAACTTTTATGAGCAGAAGTGTCACAAATTGCACAATGATAAAACCAATCATTTGAATCTCTTTTCTCTTCACAAATGTCACAATAATGACATTTTGAATAATCATGATCATCTTTATAAGTGAGTGCAAGAACATGTTCATCGCTTTTGTGTCGAGTTGTAGTTGGTAGTCTAACACATATCCTGCATAAAGCGAAATTGCAACCCTTACAAAAGTATCCGGCGCCATCGATGTCTTCACCACAACCACAACACTTCTCTTTGACCTCGACATAAAAAAGGAGGGGGTGTTGATGTCCTTGAGATGTTAAAGTATCAGGAGTTAGAGTTACACATCGAAGGCATACATGATCGTCACATTCATTACATTTATAGGCAAAGCCATTAGATAGGTGATCACATAGATGACATCTAAAAATGCAGCCTGAAGTAAGGATGAGAACACTTTGCTGGCAATAATGAAACCAAACGTGCTTCATCTTAGGTAATTCAGCACAGGCTTTATGAAGAAAGAAATCACACTCTAAACAATAGTAAAAGGAAGCTGAGATAGGTAACATGCACCCCTCGCAACATTGATCATACTCCGCAATTTTCTCACTTAACATCAACTCATGCATATGCTTGAAATGTTTTATTTTTGTGGCTTCTCCTGCTTCATTCCTCTCAATAACACAAGTGATGGAGTCAATAGATTCACCAGGCAAAAGTGCCACAGATTTCCCATCTTCATTTTCGGGTGAAACTATATAATACCAGGTTTCATCTTGTGTCGCGCAATTCACATGGGCAATAATTTTGCAATCTGAACAATAGTAACTGCCTTGCTCTGCATTGACCCCATCGTGACAAATTATGCAATCCCCATCCTTAAAATCTTCATCATGAAGGAAGTATGTGTGAAAAATATGGTGGTGATGCCACCTGCTTTTGATGATGCGTGGCAATGAAATGCATTTTTTATGTACTATAATATTGCATGTAGTACATATGTAGGCAACATAATTTCCTTCAGTGCCACATGCATCACAAATGAAGGGGGCTTGTCTCCAAAACAAGGTGAATGGGTGTTGATGACTTTTATCCTCAACGATGGGCAGGGATGACATACACCCAATGTGAAAAGCAACATTACATGGCAAACAACAATAAACAAATCCTCTTTGTTGGGTTTTTTGGCATATGTTGCAAGAAAACCTTTCAGTATCGAATTGTAGAACAAGAGGATGTTTGCGGTGACACATATGATTGATTTTGAGAGGTAATTCAGCACATTTTTTATGGAGATGGAATCCACAATCAAGAGAAAAGTAGGTAGAACTTTGCAACGGTTCCCAACACCCGAAACACTGAAAACGTTCAAGTTCTTCACCATCATTTCCGGTGGAAACCAATGGATCTTCAAGAGCAACATGCTGAAGCTCTTCAAAATTTTTTTGAGCAATGTTATATGTAAATAAAGCACATGTGATGTGAAAGTCTAATCCACAAGAGCAATGATAAATGAAGGCCTTACATGTCTTACTACAAAAATTGCAAATGCAGTGTACTCCTTGAGCATAAGGTGGGTATTGCAGGAGGAGAAGAGGATGGTTGCGATGAAAAGGGTGATTGATCTCCGAGGGTGCCTCACCACATTTTTTATGGAGGTGAAACCCACACTCCACACAGCTGAAACTTGGAGCTGACAGTGACACCTCCTCCCCACACCTTGAGCAGTAAGCTTCTTCACTTTGATTGCTCTGCTTTTCATTAAACACCAGTGGATGTTGGTGCCCAAAATTTTCAGACTCACTCATCTCTCTTTCCGCTTCTGACCTCTACCACAATAGGTTTCAAAAGGAAAGGAGGATTTTGGCTATAACAAAGAAAGATGTAATAAGGAGAATGCTTATAAAATGAATAGAGTGTAGTCTTCCTAATGCTAATGCCCTATTCCTTGCGTGCCGACACATTCAAAATGAAACAAGAAGAAAGAATCCCGCAAAGGCTGATACCTAACCAAACCAAGAAACAAGGTAGATGCTTTGATGGTAGGCATAGCAAAATATAACAACATATAAAAGTAGAAGGCGAGTATGAGGATTGCATCCTCTATTCAGGTTTGAAACTTTTACTTTGTAAGTTTAAAGTTAGAGCAGAGCATCCCTTTCCCTTAGGATCCAATCCAAGCTACAGAGGTCAATGTTATAATTCTAATAATTCTAGGCTCTGGCAGCAATGAAGTAGTCTAAATTTAAAATCCTTCTAGTATATCTAATGAAACAAGTATGTAGAATAAAATATAAATAAGACCTTCAATTATTAATTTATTACAATATTTATGGACCTTGATGTGTATAATTTATTTTATATGAACTAAAGATTTGGTTTTAGGAAGAACATAATATAATGAATACTTTTATAATAACCAAAATAAATTAAAAAATATTATTAATTTAAATTCAAAAAATCAAGAAATATAATAAAGCGCTATTATATAGTCAGGCTCAAGGGAAGAATTCTTATATATTTTGTGTCTTCCTAATTAAGGAAGTTGACGAAGGAAGCTTGTGGGGGAATTCGTTGCCATCTTGAAGAAGCTTATATCATAGGTTTCATGAAAAGTTATCTGCCACCAAAGTTGCAAATTGCTGCTAGCTTTGTGTGGTTACTTGTTGCTTTAGGCTCATTTACCTTTTTCTTTTCCCAAAATTGTTGCTTTTGTGCCGTGTTGGTCAGTTGAACCATTTGGCTATTCAAGTTTCCAGTGACAAAATCACAATATTGCTACATGTTGAGCTATGGTTATACATACATACATACATACATACATACATACATAAGGATCAAAGTTCCATGTCATGCATGTGAGAGGTCATCGCTTTGAAAAATATTACTCCTTTCTTCTAAAGTTGGCATCACTGCCCTCAATTAACTCTCAACATTGACAGTAATACATTAAACATGCCAACTATCTAATCTTGCTCTACACTGTAGTACAACATACTTTTTTAATTTCTTTTTTCAATTTGTACAATAAAATATGTTTTAAAAAATAAAGCAGTATATTACATTTGTTACAGAGGGCCTCCAAGCTTAAGCAGTTACCAGACTAGGAAGAACATGGAAAACTTAAGTCACTTAAAGAGGATATACAGCTCCACTTCAGATAAGCATTACACCATTCAAATTTTTAACAATCACATTTCAGATTTGCTGGAATACAATCTTTTCTTTCTTTTTTTCCTTCGAGAGATGCACATAGTACTCCTGCACACATTTTCCAACGAATGAAACCCATATAAACATCAACTGTAACCGGAAATTATTATAGAATTTAAAAGTCAGTCATATATAAGAATCATCAATAAATTATAGGAATATGACCACATGTTGCAGAATGTCCTTTTGCGAGTCAATCAAGAAAATTGTGTCCCGCAGGCTGGACTCTCACAAAAAAGCAAGAAGCTATTTTAAGAGTCAAATTTTACTGAAAAAGTCATGAACATACCTTGTTCCTGAGAATAGAGGCGCATCCTTTCTCCACATTTGTCTTAGCACCAAAGACCATGGTTGCTTTAGGCTTTTGTACTACTATGAACCATCACTGACCAAGACTCTACAACAGATGCAGGATGGATGAGGACAGATTACGTAGTGATTCCTGTTTCTGAGGGACCTGTTGTAGTTCAAGCTAATGTGTATAGACATTAAGAGCAGCTAAATATTAAAAATTTCTCCAAAGCTGCTATTCCAGCCAAATCATGGGCATTTGTGTGCCAAGGAAGGAATGTACAATCCAGTCAAAGAATCAGATAATATCCCCAAAACTCCCTACCAGGAGTGCAGAACCCAATCTCGCTACAAGGGTGTAAATTATATGTCTATTAAATATAAATGATCTCTAATGACAGGTGCATTGTGATCATTGACAATCTCATTTACCAGATGAATAGAAAAGTTGACAACCTGTTTGCAGCATATACCTTCTCAACACCCCAATCTTAACATTTCTTTAAAAGAAATTCAGGAAGGGCAATTAATTGAGTCATCAGAATCATATTCGGAAAATAAATCACAATCTGACTCCACTTCAGAATCAAGACCACTTCCACCAGCTTTATCACCAAGAACAATCTTTGATGGGTCCTCAAGACCTACATTGGCAGTTTTCTTGTATAAGCCCCTGCTTCTATCTATAAATCCTTTTCTCATCATGCTTGCAAATCTTTCTCTGATATCAACAAGGGGATGTCTCTGAATAAGTCGTTGACAATCATAGGCTTCCCTAAGAACAACAGTTTGTGTATCAAGCATCTTGGAAATATAAAAGATGCCAGGATGGCGCTCAAACACCTTAGTAAACTTCTGAGGCAGTGACAATGGTTTGCGTAGATTACTCACATTTTGCCGTTCAGTTTTCTTGTGTATGGTAAGGTGAAGAAGCTCATGAAACACGCCCACAATTCTTTTCTCCGACACATCAGTACGTGGATCCAAGTGAGAGCCATCAGCATAAGGTGAAGTATAAGGAAGTTTCTGCCATTCTTTTAGCCACTCCATGCATTTCCTCTTCAATCCAAAACCCCTTGTAAATCCTATAGGAAAGGCTAAACAGTTATTTTTCAAATATTCCTTCTTTTGCAGAAAAGCATTCTTCTCTAATTGGGAGACAGCAAGTGTATCATCCCACGATAAAAGTTTCAAACCAATGCGATCATCAGCAAGGTGAACAAAGGAAAATGAATCAGGGTAACATGGAATGAAGGTTTTGCTGTAATCATAAGGCAATCCCAAATCCCATTTCAGCTGGTCAATAGTTTGTAAAGGAAGGGTCCTATCCTTGGTAAGCATCAGCAATTTGCAGAGCCTGTCAAGCAAATCAATCACACTCTCCTGGATAACACCAACCTCTTCATGATAAAGATTTAAGGCTTCAGCCGTCAACTCAAAGCAAGGAACACGAGTGCCACTG
Source organism: Theobroma umbraticum (assembly GCF_002168275.2). NCBI lineage: Eukaryota > Viridiplantae > Streptophyta > Magnoliopsida > Malvales > Malvaceae > Theobroma > Theobroma umbraticum. Next base: position 2,261,559 of record NW_018397264.1, read on the forward strand.
CTATCAAACACATAAGACTCATGAAAAATAGAAGGGTATCTCCTCATAAATGTGGATAGCTTAAGATCATGGGGCAGACCGAGTTGACCACGATGCCGGGTAAGATGGTAAACGGGAAGACAGCAGTTGGAAGCAGAGGAAAGGATAGAAACAAGATTGCAGGCTGCTCTTAAATCTCTTTCACCAGCAATAACGGCATCTAAGGCTTTATCTTTAACCCATTTCAACTTAACATTAACTAGACTGAAATTCTGCTGGTAATTAAATCCCATCCTCAACCCACATGAAAAGCTAGAAACTTTAGCTTTTCCACACAAAAGCCAATAACCCATGTCCTTATTTTAATAGAAAAATGATTATAAATCAATAATAAGATGCTCGCAAGTTCACCAATAAAACAGCCTTAGCAACACCTACAGAGACAAAGACAAATACCCAGATTAAGATTTTTGGTAATTCTGCATATACTGCTTTGTAAAGTAAATAAACAAGAGAAAAAGACCAAAAAGGCAAAATAGTTGATTCCTCTGAGACAATTTATCAAACATGTAAAGTGCAACGATGCCGCGATATGAAAAGTGCTTACATTACTGAGGCTGAGCTGAAACACCTCAACGATTAAAACTTGGATTTCCATTTAGAGGTTTTAAGTTTGAATCTTGAGAAGAGACTGAGAAGCATGAGATTATAATCATTACAAAAACATAAATTGAAAGCAAAATATTTTAAAAAGTTGTGCCAAATTTTCAATTTGAAAGTAAATTTGGGTCTGAGTGCAGCAAAAGCACTTTCATTTTCAGGCCATAACCAAGGACAGCAAGGATTTATAATAATTTGAGTGCATGAGTGGCAGGAGCAAGAATGTTTCTGGAAGCATATTCAGTTGCTTGCATTGAACAATAAACAGATTGGGAGTGTAATTTACCAAACATAGGTAAAAAAACTAGCTTAATTAGAAAGATAAAATGTGAGACCCAAATTTTACTTTCCTAGAAAAAAAAAATAGCATGCCTAAATAATCATATGTTTTGTATTTGCATATATGATTTGAGTTTTATGTAATTTTATCAATATAATAGAGTTAGATTAAAGTCTTTCATAAGATTAAACTATCAACTCTTTATTTTTATTTTTCTTTTTTATCATTTAAGAATAGTTGAAATTGGAACTTATTTTCCTTCAAAAAGAATTAAACTTATTCATGAAATTATGATAAAAATTTTTAAATTTGACTTGAAAACTTTTACATGTAATGAAGTAAAATAAAATTTTAATCTTCACTTTCCAAGTTCAAATTTTATGATTGATTTAAAAAAGAAGAATTAGCAAGAAGAATCGGATAGAAATAATTTCATAAAAAGTCAACAAGTGATACATTTAAACAATACAACAACATATACCAACTTTATTGTCATTACAGCCACACTGTCAAATTGAAGGGAATTTCTAGACTAAATAATCAAAAGCAATCCAAGGCTCACACATTCTAAGTTCAGATGCCTACGTTACATTTAAACTTACAACTGAAAAGTAAGTTACAATTACAAAAATAACAAGCATTAAAAGTAACAATTTATGGACCATTTGTGCTTTCCTGCAAATGAAGTGGAAGTTTTCAAGTATCTTGACCAACAAGACTTCCATCTAGACTTTTCTCAAAAAGGGGTATTTCCATAGTCGCTTATATGATGCTGTACATTTCCAGTGGACAATATAATTGCATCCAGAAGAAACACATTCGAGAGCCAAATCTTTACAAGGTCTACCACATTCTATGCATTTAGGATAGTAATAAATCTTTTTCACAAAGGTGAGAAGGTGCGGATGATGTTCTTCTTTGTAAATACTCCCGAGTTTGATAAATGGATATCTTCCAAGGACACACTTGACATCAACAGAAGTATCGCAAGTTGCACAATGATAAAACCAGTAATTCGGATCTCTTCTTTCTTCACAAATGTCACAATAATGACTTTCTGAATAACTATTATCATCACTGTATGTAAGTACAAGAGCATGGTCGTCACATTGGTGACGAACTGTAGTTGGCAGTGTAACACATGAAGTATCTACAGCAAAATTGCAATCTTTACAACGGTATGTCAGGGCATTTATGTAACCACCACAAGCACAACACTTCCCTTCATAGTCGACATAACAAAGGAGGGGGTGTTTATGTCCTTGACATGTTAGAGCATCAGGCGTTAGAGTTACACATCGAAGGCATACATGATCGTTACATTCATTACATTTATAGGCAAAGCCATTAGATAGGTGATTGCATAGATGACATCTAAAAATGCAGCCTGAAGTAAGGATGAGAACACTTTGCTGGCAATAATGAAACCAAACGTGCTTCATCTTAGGTAATTCAGCACAGGCTTTATGAAGAAAGAAATCACACCTCTTAAACCAATAGTAAAAGAAGCTGAGATAGGTAACAAGCACCCCTCGCAACATTTATCATACTCCGCAATTTCTCCACTTAACATCAACTCATGCATATGCTTGAAATGTTTATTTTTTGTGGCTTCTCCTGCTTCATTCCTCTCAATAACACAAGTGATGGAGTCAATAGATTCACCAGGCAAAAGTGCCAAACTAACGACATCTTCATTTTCGGGTGAAACTATATAATACCAGGTTTCATCTTGTGTCGCGCAATTCACATGGGCATAATTTTGCAATCTGAACAATAGTAACTGCCTTGCTCTGCATTGACCCCATCGTGACAAATTATGCAATCCCCATCCTTAAAATCTTCATCATGAAGGAAGTATGTGTGAAAAATATGGTGGTGATGCACCTGCTTTTGATGATGCGTGGCAATGAAATGCATTTTTTATGTACTATAATATTGCATGTAGTACATATGTAGGCAACATGATTTCCTGCAGTGCCACATGCATCACAAATGAAAGGAGCTTGTCTCCAAAACAAGGAGAATGGGTGTTGATGACTTTTATCTTCAATGATGGGCGGGGGTGATACACACTCAATGTGAAAAGCAACATTGCAGGGCAAACAATAATAAACAAATCCTCTTTGTTGGGTTTCTTGGCATATGTAGCAAGAAAACTTTTCACTATTGAACTGTAGCACAAGAGGATGTTTGCGGTGACACATATGATTGATTTTGAGAGGTAACTCAGCACATTTCTTATGTAGATGGAATCCACAACCAAGAGAAAAGTATGTAGAACTTAGTAACGGTTGCCAACACCCAAAACACTCAAAACGTTCAAGTTCTACACCATTATTTTCGGTGGAAACCAATGGATCTTCAAGAGCAACGCCGTGAAGCTCTTCAACATTTTTTTGAGCAATATTATATGTAAATAAAGCACATGTGATATGAAAGTCTAATCCACAAGAGCAATGATAAGCGAAAGTCTTACAGCTTTCATCACAAAAATCGCAAATGCAGATTCCTTCATCATAAGGAGGGTATGGCAGAAGGAGGAGAGGATGCTTGGGATGAAAAGGGTGATTGATCTCCAAGGGTGCCTCAGCACAAATCTTATGGAGGTAAAACCCACACTCCACAGCCAAAACTTGGAGCTGACAGTGACACCTCCTTTCCACACCTTGAGCAGTAAGCTTCTTCGCTTTGATTGCTCTGCCCTTCATTCAACACCAGGGGATGCTCATGCCCAAAATTTTCAGACTCACTCATCTCTCCTTTCTTTTACTGTCTGCCCCTGATTTGGAGGTCTGGAGAAAGGTTTCAACGCAAAAGAGATTAAAAGCCCAGAAGGGTGCTTCCAGATTTGGGAATTGGGAAAGATTTGAAAGGGAGGTTCCTGCGAGGATTGACACAATCAAGTCAACGCTCATATTTACTTGTTAGTAGTGTTTCTGTAATGAGTCTTTTATTATTATTATTATTAAATTTGATGACGTCATTCTACTTGCTTAGCTATATTATCACATAATAAATATGACACTAGTGGTTGTAATTAATGTTTCTTCAGCATCCTTTCATTTCCAAAATTCTTATAAAATCTAATCTATAGGGAATCGTATCATATAACCGTTGGTTCAGTTGTCACTAAAGGCAGCAAAAATGGACTTCATAATTTACTCATTTTGAGAGGCAACTATATAGTATACAGTAGGGAGTATTTGAAACTGTTTAAAACCCATTACGCTAAATGAATTCAATAGTCTACTGTTCCTCCTGGTTTATAATCATCATTTTTCTTTTCCTTGATTCCAAAAAATAAATATAAAAAAACTATGTTAATATTTTAATTATAAATTATTATTACTAAATGTATTTTTAATATTTTGAAAAGAAGAAGAAATTGTAAAAGAAAAAATAGGAAAAGGATAATTAACACAAAATATCATATTAATATTTTAATACTATGTAATGAGCATTTTATTAAAAAGAAATTAAAAGAGAAAAAGGGGAAAATGAAAATATAAAAAATTATATTAATAAATTAATAATAAATTATTAATATAATTTTAATAAAAAATAAATTAAAAGAAAAAAATGAAAAATGAAAATAGTGAAAGAATAAAATAATAAAATAAATATCATATTAATATAATTAATATTAAACCTTAATATATTAACAATAAATTATTAGTATTTTAATAAGAATAACATATTAAATCATTATGTAATAATAACATTGCCAGAAAATAATGGATTTCAAAAAACTCAAATTTTTTATTAAAATTATAATAAAAGACTTCATTTTATCACTTATTCTTTTATGATTGTAAATTTTTTTTTATAAATCAAACAACAAAATAATATCGAAATTAAAATTTCATTTTATTAACTAAACTACATAAATATCTATTTTATTCTATTATATTTTATTCTACTCTTACATAATAATTATTTTATTTTTCTCTATTTAATTCTGATACAGAACTTTGCCACTTACCTTTCCGTAGCTTTGCAAAAGCTGTTGTCTTTTAAAGGAGAGATGAAGTCATCGTGACTGAGATCAAGGAAACATAAAGCCACGAAGAGCTTAGAATGGTGGATAAAGAAGAAAGGCATATGTTGTTGAAGCGAGCAGCATGGAAATGTATGTAAAAAATTTTTGGTTCTTACTTCTACAGTTAATTTAATGGAAGCATAAAAATGTGTGCTTCAATTTGTTTGCGTTTAAAGTTAAAATAATATATATAATAATTTTAGAAAAATTTTAAATTATTTTTAATATATTTAATCAAATATTTATATTTTTTAAATTAAATAAATTTTTATAATTAATAATTAATTAATTATTAATAGTTAAAATATTTTTTCTATATTCATGTGGCATTAACAAAAAAATAAAAAATACTACTTAATCATATTATCATGTTATGTGATATTTAATTCGTCACCAACATCTATTAGAACAGAAATAATAGTTAGTCACGTGTTAATCATAAAAGATTATTAGATCTTAAATAAAAATATAAAATTTTGATTAAATATAATAAAAATTAATTATTTATTCAAATTTTTTAAAAAAATTAAAAAACTTTTAAGTATTATATCAATAAAATATTGCTAAAAAATCTGAAATAAAAAAAAATAACTTCAAAGATATTAAACGTTTATCTTTGAAATTTATACTATTTTAACAAATAATATCGGTATTTTTTTTTCTATTTTCAAATTTAAATTATTTAATTAACTCTAATTTTTCTTTGATAAATTTAGCTTTAAATTTTTATTCTAAATTTCGATTTTGCTTAATAAACTTACATCCCTATCCTTGAACGTTACAGCCATACCTAGTATAAAAGTGAAAATGTCAGTTATGTCCTCTACTCCATATATGCTCCTAACATTACAAATCAACGGACACGTGTGAAACTGCTGTCTTCTTTGATTTCATTATTTATAAACTCTGCTCTGCTCTGTTCTTCTCTTAACAGAGTTGCTAACAACAGATTTTGATGGACCAATCATATTCTCATTGTCTCCTCTGAACCCTTCCCGATTACTCTCTGTCTCTGTCCTTTCATGGCGATCGCTGCTGCTTCTCCCTTCTCCGTCGGTAATCACACTCAACCCGCATCTTTTACGATAATATGTTTTTTATGTTTAAATCGATTAATAACAGCAATCGAAAAAGCGGGATAGAGATTTTTTTTTGGTTAATTTATTAAGTACCCATTTCGATTTCCATGTTTTAAGGCAAATACTTCTCCCTTTAAGTTGTTTTAGTTGATCTGAAGTTGTATAATTAGTTTCCTGCTTGTTTGCTGATGATGAAGCAAAAGAGTATAACTACTTCTTTTTACTACTAATATTTCCCTTAACTTTTTTTCTCTTGTTTATTCCCATAATTTTTAGATGATAAGAAAAACTTGAAATTGGGTATTCCAGTAATGTCAAATTTTATGTGTGTTTAAGAGGGAAACTATTTTTTTAACTATTGAATGAAGAAAATAACTTTGATATATCCTTTTCATGGCTATCATAGAATACTGACATGCAAGTGGGTAAGCTCATGTTCTGGATTTAGTTGATTTTCATTTATTTGGTTGCTAGGAAGTTTTTTGTTATATTATTTATAAATTTATGAAATGGGATTAGTAGAGCCATTGGTCTTGTCAAAGAGTTAAAACAGTATAAATTTCATTTCACCAAGAAGTGAACCTTTCACAAAGTAATTGGTACCCGGTTTTGGGTTCAATAGTTGATTTCCTCTGCCAGGGAGGGTGCATATGGTTTTTACGTCTAATATGAGGTTTAGTACTTAATTTTTTCCTTCATACTGGATTTGCATAAAATTCTAAGGAATGCACATTTGGTGAGTATTTGTTTCTACATTTTACTATTCTATTTAGGGTGGCTAAGTATGATGTTTGCATTTGCATTTTCATGACGTTTTTTTGTAACCCCTTTCTTATTGCACGGTGCTATCAGGTCCTTCCCAGTGCCATTTATGTCAAGTGGAAGGGGTTTATTACTCACCATTACATGGGGTTAACAGCAGTTGGGTCAAAACTACATTTGATGGCTGCAGAGCTAGTGACCTGTCTGGTGTGAGGTGCAAAAATAGTTATTTGTTTAAGGTTATATGGGAAAGAGAAAACCATTTCTCGATTGTGTAAAATTGATCTGGTTTTCTTTATTGATTTGTTTATGATTTTGATAGCAGTATTTGTCCGTTTCTTTGGCAAGCCATATATTTTTGAAAGCTTAGATTTTATTGAACATGCATCTTGATTGTTGATTTATAAGCATAAGTTAAATAATATTTGATATTTTGGCTAACTGCATTTGTTGTGTTATATTGTTGTACTATTGTCAGGTGAGAGTCAAGTCTGTGTTGTGAATATCATTCTTTTTAGCTTATTGTACAAATTGGTGACCAGCAAGTATTTCTTTGCCCACTTGAACAGGAAAGCAATAATATTGTTAAAATATGTCTTGTGGATCCTTTAATTTGTTAAACTATGGGTTTTGGTATTAGCTTGGCTAATGCAATGATGATGTTGCGGGTAACACCGTAACACTTCCATTGTTGCTGGAAGTTCTTGTTTGTTTTTGGTCAAGGGGAAAAACATGCTCTCTGGTTCAATTGCCTCTACTTCAATGTTGTTTGAGTTCAAGGCAATTCTACACCCAAATATGTTAACTTACTCATGTCTGGTTGTATAATATTATAAGGGTTAGTTAATATAGGACATTTATATAGAATGAATGTAGTGTGGATTGTTTGGGAGATGACCACGGGTACATTAAGTGTCAAAAAAAAAAAAAAGAGGTAACATGTGAAGCATGGTCCTATCTAGCATCCATCAACAATTGACTCTAGTGCTTTCTAGATTCCTTTATAACTTTTGCACAAATAATTTGATTATTTGTATACAAATTAGACTACATTTTACCATCCAGTCTTCTTAGCTGTTTCGGATATTTTTGCAACTTTTTCATATGAAACTTAGTTTTTCTTTTAGATCCTTGCTTCTTTTTTCTTTTAGATCCTTGGTTAAGAAGCAATTTTTCATTTCAGTTTCAGATGCAGGAGTCCATTTTTCGGATCAACACAATTTCATTGGTGGCCTGCAGGGCATGATCTTTGCCTTTCAAAAGTTTCAGTTGCTGCAGATTATTCTGATTCTGTTCCTGACTCATCTAGCTATGCAAGTAACCAAGGTTATCATCCTCTTGAAGAACTGAAAGTTTTCAAAAGGATCCGGGAAACTAAACTATCAGCAGCTGAAGTAGCAAGGACAACCGTTGAGGTGCATCTTTTAAATCTTTGAATTACAGAACTGGCAAAAGAATTCAGAGTCTAGATTGTTTGAAATGAGTTGAATATGTTGACAGCAACTGTGTGTTTGTTATTCCATAACATAAACATAACTAGTTTTCCCCTGCAATAAGAATTCATGGTTATACTTTTCCAGTTTTGCTTGTCTTAGGCTAACGGCACAGCTTTGCTAGTCTTTCCTGGCACAGTGCATTCTGAACCTCATGAACAGATTTCTTGGGCTGAATTTCATTATGTCATTGATGATTATGGAGGTAAGTTGATGGAGGACCACCTTTGGGCTTTATTTTCTCATTATATTTATGAATTTCCAACTTTTCTTAATAAACTATATGTATATGTGTGTGTTTTATTATCTATTTCCATTTAAGGTTTTATGGTTTGTCTATATATACATTCTGGTCTGCATAATTTATTCTTCTTTTGGAATATTGAATACTGAAGTCTCTCCTTTTCATCCACTCTGTTTCTTCTTCCTTCTTCCTTCTTGTTTCTATTTTTTTCCTCCACTTCTCTTGGTTTCTTGCTGTTCTCTTTCTCTCCACGCTTCTCTCCCATTTCTTCCATCTTATATCATCGATTCTCTTCTTTCAATATTTTTGATGGAGTGTGTTATGTAATAATCTTAACCTAATTTATGTGTTACCATTTTTATTTTTAATTCAGATATCTTTTTCAAAATTTTTGATGACGAGAACATCTTACAAGATCGTGGAGCAAGTAACCTTGTGGTGAGGATATGATTGTTCTCAAAATGTTGTTTCTTAATTTACATGTTGTAGCTTAAATTAAGTTTGATTCCACTGTATATTTTGTGCAAGCCTGGGTGTCATTGATTTAATATTCAGAAGTCACTAGCTTAACAGTTGGTGTATATTTGGAAAAACAAAATAATGAGGGTGATTTTATGAAAAGCTCATGAAAACTATACTTCCAATGACAAATGTTTTTCATATTATACCTAATGAATCTGTCTTAAGTTGATCAAATGTTACTCATTGTTTATGGAATGTCTTTTCTTTAAGCTGGGAAAACACATTATTCACAGATTCATTCTAACTTATATGTGGTTATGACTCTACTAGTAAAGAGGTGGCTGACTGTATCGTCAACAACGCTGTTTAGCTTTGCCATTTTGATATCAAAAGTTCCAAAGCTGCTGAGGGGTTTTGATAAGTTTCATCAATCTGTAACCAAAGAATAAATGGCTTAAGAAATTACAAAAAGCATTAACAAATTGCAAATGTTGTAACAAGGCTTTGGAAATGTTAAAAAATGTAAACATGCTATATGTTTTTCTGCACTTGGTGATGGGATGTTTCATTGTCATCTAGTTAGAGCTCATGCTAGAATATAGTGTCTGCTGATTAGAGAAAATAAGAAACTTTACCAGTCATTCTGATATCTATATTGCATAAGAATCCCACAGAAGGTGATCAATTATACTATTTTAGATATTACTACAAGAGATGTTCGTATTGGAAATGATAACAATCAAAAGATTGGAGTTATGTCTTGCATGCAGATCTATATTCTCACCTTGACTTTAATTAGTTGGTATTGCATGCCATAAAGAGGTGTACTATATCCCTTTTTTCTATTCAATGAGTTCCACAGTCTAAATTTGGTTATGATTTCGTTTCTTTCAGAATGCTCTGATTGGGATGGATATCCCCATGCATGAGAATAATAGGGTAATTGGTGAATACAATATTTCAGACATTGGGAACGATGACGAAATTCCTTTTGATGATGATTATTTTGAGGTTAGAAACAACTGATTCTTGATTTTAGAAGTGAATTTTTTATATTCTTTTTCTTTACTTTGGCTATTCAATTCACATTCACATCAAATAGGTTATGGATTCTGAAATGTCGGAGGCTCCAGTGGATTGGGGGATGCCAGATACTGCCAGTGCCAGCTGGGTTCATCCTATATATTTTGCCAAGTGCTTGACAAAGGTTATAATAGCTACTTTCTTATAACTACTAGTTGTTACATAATTGAAGATGTCCACAGTGGCTTCTCATTTGAAAACTTGATTAAGATCACCTAAACTGGTTATTCCTGAATGATGTCACTATTAACAACTGGCCTATTTATATTCTAAGGTTTAATTGTATTCAATAATATTGTGGACTTTCTTCCCTATAACTCTTGCAAAAGGCTGCTAAGAAAATAGTTGATCAATGTATTGGTTCATGAGTTTGATAAGTCAATGTGTTCATTGTATGGAAGAGCATTATTGAGTGATGAGTATAATGTACCCTACCCTTTTTCTTGTCCCTTTCATTTATATGGTTAACTCTGTTACACTTAGTTTGTGCATTCTTGCAGGCCGTTCATATGGAACATGACAGAAAAATGGACCATCCATCAAATGGTGTTTCTATTGTGGGTTGCCTCAGACCAGCCTTTTCTGATGAAGAATCATATCTGAGAAGGCTATTCCATTTTGAAGATAATGATGGCTACACCTCAGACTGGAAAGGTTTTACATATTTACGCACTTATTCCTCAGTTACCATAGCAAATCCCTCTTTCTCTGAGTCAAATTACTGGAAATTATAGGAATTATCAAACCAGATGGGCTGTGCTAGAAAATATGTTTGTTTGTAGGTAGGTGTGAACACATGCATATACACATGTATTCTACGACCAAATATCAAATTTGTTGTCAGTGCTCAACTCAGCGTGAGTGTCCCAAGATTCAAACCACTTAATGGTGGACTTTGGTAATTTTTATACAACCAGGAATGAAAATCCTTTATTCAGGATTTCTCCAAGTTGTTTTGACACCTCCCTAGCTATCTTTGAAGCTGGCAATGACTAATATTAGGTGTTTGGCTATGCAAATACATATTGGTGAAATTTTGCAAGTTGGCCTAATTTTTTTCATTTTGCACCTGTCTAGATGGTGAAACTTCCAGATCTAGTTCCAAATATGGTGGATCTAAAAGTGACTCAACTCTCTATCGATTGGAGATAATGAGAATGGAATTATTCTCTATATATGGTGTGCAGGCATGTAATTTACTCTCTCTCCAGGACTATATTTGTAAGCTTTGACTCGTTATGTTGGTGGACCAGACATATATGGTTCTGATGAAAAGAAGCATGGAAGGAAGATTATCATCTTGTTTTCTTTATATAGTACTCAGATATGCATGCTGCAATCCTGAAATGGATGCTTACTCAGAACCTAACCAAATTTTCTTTTCATTTCTATGGTGGTTTCTTTCTACGAGATGCTATAACTTGAAATTTAATTCTGCATCTCTTTGTATATTTGCAGTCTTTAATTAGCTTGCAAGATTTTCAAGATGCTGAGCCTGATGTCCTTGTACACTCTACTTCAGCAATTTTAGAGCGTTTTAGTCGGAATGGAATCAGGTGCAATGTTGCTCTAAAAGCCCTGTGCAAGAAGAAGGGTCTCCAAATAGAGGTAATAGTATCTTGTATGACCTTTTCTTTCCCCTAATCTTAAACATGTGTTGAATTTCTTTGCATATCTTTTATCTGTTATAAATTGGAAGGCATTTATCTTTTTCTGTGATTAGCATGTCTTTTACCTAATACCTGAATTTAGATTATGGCTACAAATATAAATAATTCAATATAGTCAACACATTTCTGCTTCTTGACTCTGCACTGTCAAAATTTGAAGCCATTGCTTTTTCTGTGTATCAACAAGATACTTGTGCCTGTGGTGGAGAAGCATAGGTACTGAAGTCTTCATTGGTATCATTTTCCCTGTCATAATACCTTCAGGTTATACCATGATGAGTCAAGATGCGATATTTCTGTTTGGATGAAAATAATCTAACTCAGCATTTCTTGATTTAGCATTTTTAGTGAAAAATCTCTTGTCTAACGCATTTTCAACTTCCAGCACATGTAAACTTTTAAACTATAAGGAACTCTTATGTCATTTATGAGTAGGTTGTCTTGTTTGGAAGTGTCCTACAGGTTCATGTGCATGCTTCTCAAGACTTGAGATTCTTTGTGTTTGCCACATTGATTTTCATAATCCACTTGAGCAGCAATTTAGAGCTCTGATCTTTTCTCTACTATATAGGGAGCTAATTTGATTGGAGTTGATAGTCTCGGCATTGATGTAAGAATTTTCTCTGGGGTGGAAGTTCGAACTCATCGTTTTCCATTCAAAGTTCGGGTAAGTAACTTATAAAACAGTTGAAGATATTGAAAAGAAGAATGTGCTCTTTTTCATGTCATAACAGTTGGTTAATTTTCTGATATATGATATGATACTATTGTCTAACCCGTTAGTTGTAAGAATTAAGAAAACAAATGTTAAATGGTTTGGGATTATAGCTTGTGCATCAGAGTTTGCTATTATCTTTGTGCCTTAATGATTAGTGATCAACACTAATGGATTGCCTGCACATTTTTGGTTGCATCATTTTAAGCTGTAAAAGCGCATTTAACTGCACAGTTACTTGTGTTCACTTTGCATTTACAGCTTTTTCCATTTTATGTGGTATCCAATGGCAATTAATATTTTCAAGTTTGCATTCAAAGCAGTAGCATCCTCATCATAGTTAGGTGATGACTGAGATAACTATTGTACAGGTAATGCTTGGATCGATGATCACCCACTTCAACCAATGCTACTTATTATTTATCGGTGCCTAATTCTCCACCTATAACAAGGGGCAAAGCCATTCTGATTATAATACTAACCAAAAATAAAAATAGAAACTATGCAGTTTCTTTAAGAAAGTGATAAGAAGGATTTGCTAATTTTTGTTTGAATTGTCGGTATTAGTTTCACCATTTTTGTCTCTAGTGATGCATAAGCCATTCAAATAGAACTTTTCACACACTAAATTGATGGCTATACCTGAATTGCAGGCTATGTCTGAAACTGCAGCTGAAAAGCAGATCCAGAAACTGCTGTTCCCGCGGTCTCACCGAAAGAAATTTAGGACTGATGGAGATGGATTCAGGGACCCAGCCTCCTTTTAGTTTTCCTTTTCTAATTATCCAGTGACTCCAGTTAAGGATTGTTCAAGACTTGGAATGTTCTTTAACCAGCATTTTTGCTTCTTTGGTTGAAAAGAGCAGCAAGCTTAGGTTATCCAAATTCCTTCCACCTAATCAGTGAGAGCTGATTCCAATGCAGTTATGGGCACTATCAAGCACAGAAGAACTTGGTCCTTAAGATTTTTAGTGCTATCCAGGTGAGATTGTCCAGGAGCATCACTATATTATTCCACAGAACCTGCAACAATGGCTGAGCTTTTTGCAACCTGAGCAATGGTACTACATGAAGCTGAAAAGGAAACTTGTCTTGGAGGTTGGGTGAGCTGTTAAACAGAAAATGTAACATTTGATGAGGTCTCATCTGAAGGCTGAAGCTTATGGATTGCTAGTATGACTGTTAGCTTGATGTACTAATAAATCAGTGGCATCTTGTACATGTTTCAAGCTGATGCCTGCCCCAAAACCTTTACTTTTACTGGTCATTCAAGATGAGATAAATAAAATGGGAGAGGGACATGATTCCTAGCTTTGTAACTCAAATTTAGAATGGTGCTTAACCAAATTTGCTTATCAACGCAGCAACTGGTGACCGAAGCTAGCACCAGAACTGCATTTTGGCATATGTTATACATAAGTTCTTTCTTTGTTAAAGTTGCACTCAGCAACCAGCTAGGTAAAATGAAATTTTTAAATGAAAAAGTGAATCAAAATTAAAATAAATGTACAAAATTCAGAACTTTCCTCAAGCGTATGTCTTCTTTTATCATTGAACAAAAGGGTATTTACTCAGTTGTAACGATATAATTATTCTTCTCTCTTTCCCCTCCAAATGTTTAAACAACGATTGCCTTTGCCTCAAAATTATGAGGAAAACGCCTCTCCCAGAGTTTTTCAAACCATGAAACTTCTGGAATTGTAGCCGGTGACCTATAACTTGTGCTCCGGGAGAGTGGAATGAGAAGCGTGAAAGCAATAAAATGAAACGAAAACAGCATTTACTCATTCACAAGTTCCTCTTAAGGCCACAAACTATTCATCATTCTTTTCCTTTTGATAATACGAGTCCAAAATTGATGCTTCCTTGTCATCAGCGTGATCCTTTTTACGTGTCCCATAGTAGATAGTTTCTCTATTCCGAGGGAGCAGTAACATCATGATTTCTTCCCTCGTGTATCTTTTCCCACATTTTTGTTCGAAATGATTTCCCTGGCCCCGGTGCTAGTGGTACAATCAGGCGTGCTAGTCTCCCCTGTTTTCGAGCTTCCAGCCATAGTTCCTCGATTGAGGTTGTCGAAACCAGCCTCCTGATCAAAATGTTTGCTTGTATCAGCATCTTCATCAGCAACGCCAGTTCGGCGTTGATCCTCTTCCTTGTCACCCCTACAGTAAGTGGAATCAGAAAAACACAAGACAAATACGTCAACTTTCTCATGCAGTGAAATGCCAAAACAGCTTTTCTAACTTCGTAAGGAAGAGTCCATTTACAAAAAGCAGACAACAAAGCACACTAGACATAGACATGAAGAGATCAATGATATCAAAACATATTATACAAGAAAACACAATCAAATTCCCATCCACAAGCTTTATGGAGCCAAGCTCATTGGTGAGCATAGTAAAATTGAAGAGCAAGTTAGGAGCAAAGCAACAGCTATTCCCCTTTAGTCTGTGACAAAGTTGGAAGATAAAGAATTTTAATTGCAAAATTACTTACCCAGAGTAAATTATAAGCCCAACAGCTACGGCAACAAATGCTAAAAAGTACATCCAATCAACCTGAAGAAAATGACTGCTGTCAGAAAACTGGTTCCCTTCTATCAAATTTAAACTTAAAAATTCAATCTCAATTTTAAAAATAAAAAATAATAATAATTTAGATTGCCAACCTTCTCATGGTAAGCAAAAATGCGGATTAAGACAGCCCACATGTCTGAGGTCAACAGAGAGAGATTGAGCATTGTGGAACCACTCATCTGCAAGGAAGAAAATCAAAATCAAGGAATTGTCAAGAAATATTAGATTCACATAAGCGCAGTGCTGGAGAATTCATCCCATTAGTCTAAAATCTGATTAAAAAAATAACTTGCACCCTTTACGTTCTGAATAAATAGTGTATAATAAGGATTGTACCACTTGATAATCTGAATAAAGGATTCTGTCCAATTTTTAAACATTCTAAATATTAGTTGGATTGCTCAGAAACTTTAGGGCCCTAAAATCATGGATTCATGCAGCAAGAGTGGAGTTTAACAACTATAACAAGAGAATGCATGCATTCTCATAAACATCACCATTTTGTCTTTATGCACTCATATCACCAAAATATGTCTTTATGAAACTTATATCCTAATCTGAATCAGTCAGATAAATTTTATATACCAAATAACTAAACAATACAAATTATAAACCTCTGGAGAAAAAATATACCAAAATAAGAAACAGTAATCGGAGTGGTTTCAACTAATAAAAACTTAAGATAAGCATTGACTATGACTGAAAGACAAAGGGTGCAACCAAAATGGTAAGTCACAAGGGGCTAAAACTTTAAAGAACAAAAATAAACAAAACGCTACCATTTTTTGTTTTTTCTTTTCTTATGTAAAGAAAAGAAACAATAATGGACTGTCTAATCAATCAAACATAGTTTACAAACTGTCCTCATTCCAGTTTCTAGCTCCTCGCATCTTAGTTGAACATATTTATGCTCATGCATTAAAAGATACACGTTATCAAACATGAAATCTGAAATTGGCATCTTCATACCTTAAGTAACACCGGGACAAATGAGTAAAACAGAAACATAGCCAACGAAAATCCAAAAAATGGAAATGCCTGAAAAAACAAAAAGACTAATTAAAGTCCATTAAGAAAAACTCGAGGTTCTATGCACACCAAAAATTACAGGACAACCACCTGTTTACTGATATTGTTGTACCTATTAAGAAATAAGGCGTGGAGAGTGTGTATATGTGTCAATATATCATTTACAAAAACCCCATGCACAACAGTTATAATGAACGCAGCTTTTGCTATCAGATGATACAGGATGCCACAAATTTATCAATTGAAATATCTAGTGTTGTATAGTTTTCACAACACATTATTTGATCCTGCATTCTTGCTTAATTATCCTCATCATCTTCTAAACAGAAAATGCCACAGAGATCAATAGTGGCAGATTCTGATTCATTCAAATGAAAACACATATTTCGCTTTTCATGATCTCCTTGGCAATTAGTTTCTGGTTCTGCTTCATACACCAGGGCTCCAAAATACATTTACTATTTCTATCAAGCTCGCTAACCTTTTCTTTCAGGTAGGATCAAGAATTGCAAAAAAAAAACAATTTTGCCCAGATGATTTTAATCAAATTGCAATCAGTTTATATTGTTCCATTTGCTGGTGCAAAAAGAACATAACAGACACAAGAAAAAAAATCAAAGACTTCTTCCTAGTTTGGACCTAATCAAGCCAACTTGTAGTCAAATGAACTTTTTTTTTTGCTCATTTGTAGTCAGATGAACTTATTTTAACTATTGTGGCTTAGCTGGGGTCAGTTGCATCTCTCTTTTTTCTTTTTTTATTCAGATAGCAATTCCAGCATGCAAATTGGAACCTATATCAGGTATCAGGGAATTCAAAATGCATGTGAGATATTCTAAAGCAAAGTTGTAGAACATTATGGTTGCACACAGGGAGAAAAATGTGGGGAGATTGGAAGTTTCAAAGGAACTTACAGCACCAGCTGTCCAGCGAATAGATTTGAGTTCATTGCGTTCAATTATGCTTCTATAGACATCATTAAGGTTTACAGATTGACAATAATAATTGCAGCAAAGAAATATGTAACCAGCTATCACTGGGATTGTACAGGTTCAATATCTTTAACAAAATCTCAATGGGATTAATATCACAGGATGTCATAACTAGTCTAAAATTATGTAGATGGGAATGCATATTAAGGAGAAATCATAACCTTGAAAACAGTAAATACACAGTAAATTTCATAAAACAAAATATAAACCCATAATGGTCAGGAATCATTATATTAAGAGCAATCAAACTCAAAAATCAAGGATACATTTGGATTGAACTAATAATGGCACCAAATAGACCCAAAAATGACATGAGTTCAACTCTATCAGCATTCTTCACAAGAAACTCCTGCAAAAAAAAAGTAAAAACAAATAATGATGTAGAGAATGCTAGATAACCAACTGCAATACACACACACACACACACGCTATTGGAGAGAATAACATAAGATAAAATGAAGCAATGCTTTGAGCCCTGTACAAGTTACAGCCAATTGACTAATAATGATCGTTAAGGCAACTTCATTTATAAAACAATGGTCATCCTTCAAACCATAAAACAAAATTATTTCACATTTGAAAATCCATCTTCAACCTCATTGGTAAAAGAAAATGTCAGGCAACTATTGGCAGGGAGAGTGAGAGATCAAAGCTCTTGACAGGCTATATCCAGTATACTAAGAATGATTGACAAAGCAACTTTATTACCTCACTGACATTACTGATGGCATAGAGAGTTGCCCCAGCAATAACGAATAAATCTCCTTTGCGAGGGTTGCTGCCTCCTACAACCCAAAATAGCAGTTCTTAGATCAGAATACACCCTGTATTGTCCCATCTTAATGCCTTAAAATAAACTAAAATCGATAGTGACAATACGTGGTTTAAAGTGAAAATAAAAAATCCACAAAAATACAGGAAAGGCTGGTCATGTGTCAGTGCCTCAATATTAGACAAAATTCATAACTAAAAAATCAGCCAAAAGGTTAAAATATTAAACAAGGAGCAATAGGAGGATCAGTTCCACAATTACATCCCTAATATGCAGATTAAAAGAATTGACCATGCACAAAAAATGCAGCAAATGTCAACACTTTACCTGATCGGTCGCCTGCATGAACATCAGAAAAAACAACCATGACAAGCCCAGCAACACATACAATCACACCAGCTATCTTTCTGAATCTGTACTTTGTTTTCAAGAAAAGAAAGGTAAGAAGCATGACTGATGGGATAGACCAACAATCCAGCAGCATGACACTTGTTATAGATGTGTACTGATAGGCCTTCACCACTGCACATGAAGTGAACAGTCAATTAATAACAGTAAAGATTAATTGATTTGCAGACAACTATATTGTGACATGTATGCTAAAAACACCTAAATGGATATTTTTCCTTGAAAAACTGACAACACAAAGGGCTACAGGGTAAAAGACAAACATTTCAAATGAGCAGACAAATCATATGCTTCTATACTGAATCAGTAAATCACATTTGAGGTTATCGTATTGTACATGAACGAAAACTATTCACAATCTAAACTGAACTCCAGTTTAACAGCAGCAATGTTAAGCACTGAATTTTTTTTTTTTAATTTTAACTCATAATTTCACATGTTTAGCTACTCATTCTTTCAATCATTCATAGCAAAAATAAACGCAAATAAAATGTAGACAGTTAAATCTTCTTAAAAATACCCCATGGGCACAATGAAACTACTGAAATATCGTTCATTCTCAGCTTAATTTTCCTCCATCACCTTAATATGTGTAGTTCCTTCTAAGTTTCTAGTTTATTCATCAAGGTGAATTAATAAAGTTCTGATCACCTTCCCAGAATATCCTTCAGCACATGGGAGGTTATAGTCCAGGAGACATAGAGCTGAATGAAAATGAATATTGCTGGGAATTGTCTCCAACTGACAAAATATAAAATATGGGAAAAGAAACTGCAATCAAACTTGGTTGAATCAAAAGAGTATCTGTCATGATTAACTATAGAAGGTTTTACAAAGCAAAACCAACTAGGGAGAGAAGCAAGAAAGCTTCTGCTAAAGAGTGCTGTATCAATCGAATAAGCTCAAACTCAGCAATTTCTCAAAAGTTTCCTGCATGTCTTTTAGTCCTTTTTAAGCAAGAATATAAGTTTAAGTAGCCTAAAATAAAAAAAATTAAAAACCTGAAAAATATGTGCCACATTAAATATAAAATCAGCCAAGATCATTGGAAGAACATGATGCACTTACCAAGATAATTGGCCTCTACATCTACCAATCCAAGAACAACATAATAATACCATTTTGCCTGCACAAATTCCAAATAAAGCAGTCAAACTTAAGGCATCAAATATGAAAATAAAACCAATTTACAGAAGTTTCTGTTTACATGCTCTCTACGGCTACAAGCATTGCCCGGGTGCATAACTCCCAATGATATACCATCACAAACCATAATCCCTGATAATAAAATATTTACCTCAAAAAGGAGGCTGGGCAATCAAATCCTACACATATTCCAAATCCACTCAAAGTATGTGAAGAGGAGATGTCAAAGCAAAGAAATACCTTAAGTGCTTGCCTTCTGTAAAGCATGACACTTCCATACACAACAGTCAAGAGTACATAATTTAGAAACGACTGAGATGTTGGCGCGTTGATTCCTAAGATATACAATAAAACAGAGAAAATAATTATCAAAGGCATGAGATCACTAAACACGTGGAAAATCATCTCAAAATGAAAAATTAAATGATGATACATAATTCAAAAACCATATGAATGCACTATTCTTTCTTTTTCTAACTTTTCCTTTGAGCTTTGAAAATCTACTGGAACATAGAGCAAGCCTTACCAAGAGAAGAACCAGTGATCAAAAGACAGAATCTCAAATTTAATGGACAACGAGTGAAAACACGGAAAAAAATTCATAAGTAAATATCGAAAACAATCCGAGAAATATAGTTAATCAAACCAAAAAATTTCAGCCTTTTGCAGTCTAATATTTTGAACAAGCGGTGGCAACAATTTTCAAAAACTACAAGTCTTTTTGAGAGAAAGCTCAATTCCTTGCAATCAATTATCACAAGAAACGCATACACAAGATTACAGCTCTACAATCAATTAAATTAAATAAAGAATTAAAGCTAGAAATCAAATGAAACTAATTGAATAATATATCTTCGCCACTCCTTAACCAATTTTTCATTAAAGCGTTCATTTCACTATGGCCATTAATGACAAAACAAAAAAGAAAAATACCAAAAAAAGTATAGACAAAGAATAACAAAAAGAAAAAAAGAAACCTTTTTTGGCGAGTTCAGATGAAGAGAAGCCAGTGGAAGTGATCAGAAGAGACAGAAACTGCCCCAACCCAAGTCCAACCAACGTCTTCTTTGTCCAAAACTGCTTAACACTCATCATTTTCTTTTCCCCTGATAACTCTCTCTCTCTCTCGCAATTCTCGATATCAAAAAGCAATCACCACCCAGTTAAGGAAAACCAAAAGACTCAAAGACCCATTTGCAGAAACTCCTTTAAAAGCTTCCAAATATCAAATACATACCAATGGTGTACGTTAGTGTGGGTAGTGAAATGACTCAAAAGCGACAGGCTTGACAGTGAAAAGGCAGAGTTTTTTCCAATTCAACGTGAAAACTAGCAATGAACCAACGGGCACCATTGAGTTCCCAACTTCTACAAGAAGACCATCTCCTCTCCAGCCCTTAAATATTGTTAGTAAAAAATCAAAGGAAGAAATGAAAAAAAAAAAAAATCTACAAGCCGTGGAATTTGGCCATTTTCTTTTGTTCTCCATCAATTTCGTCGGGACGGTTTAAATGGTAGACGCAACGTGATTATGATAATACCAACAATAATTGACAAATTTCCCAATGAGGACAAGTATGTCGGTCCAAAGTATATTTTTTAGACCTTATTGTTTAATCATTAAAATAATTTGTATTAGTATTAAACAGTTACATGATTTTATTTATCAATGGGATATTAAAATATATTTTATAAAAATTAATTAATTAATATACTTTTAAAATAAATATGGAGTAATTTTTTAATTATCAACATCATCAGTATCATTAATAGTCAATTTGAATAGAATTAGACCAAAAAACTCGATTATAAAGAAACTAAATCCATCAATTGGGAAATAAAAGAAATTAAATTGATAAAAAATTTATAATATGAAGATATATGAGATACTTTAACCAAAAAATTTTGAGTGGCGTATAACTGTGGATGAAAAGGGAATTTGCCGCTGCGGCAAAAGGTCGATCAATTAATTGTTATTCCTAATCTTTTTGACCACAGATTCGTTTACTGTTCTTACTCATAAAGCAAGCGCACAAGTAAGCTTCAAGCTGAGTTGGTTGTTGACCTGGGCACTCCATTTCTTTTCCATTTTTTCTCTTTATAAAAAGGTTGAATCCCATTATCAATAATTTCATAATATCAATCATTTAAAATAAGATTATCATTTCAAATATGGCCAGACAGCTTCTTTGTTCATCAAATCTTAACCCTATTTCATTTAGGTTGGCGACAAGTAAAGTTTAAACTTGCATCAACACTAAAAAATATTAATGTTGTTATTTTTTTTAATTATTGATAAAAAAAATTCAAGTCTAACTTGATAATACGAAAATATATGTACTTATTATTAAATCAATGTTC
Source organism: Theobroma umbraticum (assembly GCF_002168275.2). NCBI lineage: Eukaryota > Viridiplantae > Streptophyta > Magnoliopsida > Malvales > Malvaceae > Theobroma > Theobroma umbraticum. The sequence continues at coordinate 2,283,315 of NW_018397264.1, forward strand.
AGGTATAATGTTATTAATTTCGTTATTCTATATGTTCATAATGTGGTTTATTTAGGGGTATTCATAATTTAGATAAAATTGAATTAATCAACCGAACTGAATTAATTTGGTAAATTGGTCTGTTACTAAAATAATTTTGACTGATTTTGTTATAATTTTTCTTTATCGATTTCAGTTAATTTGATTTAATTGAATTATCTACGATTTTAACATAAAATATCATAATTGGGAATGGAGAGCAGGAGTCATAAAATGGAGACTAAAACAAAATCAGTTATGATTAAGGAACATTTCTTTTTTACTAATTTGTTGGAATTATTGATTTATTGTGAATGTAATTTATATTTATCTCTTATACTTGAATCTTTGTTAGGTGTCTTTGTATTTGTAGTAATTCGATTTTAACTTTAATTAAACCGGTCGAACGAGCACTCCTCGAATAAAATCTAATATCTTAATTTAAAAAGTAAAACTTTCAAATATTGAGAAAAAGTAAAAAAGCTAATTCTGAGAGGAAAATCATATAATACCAACAAAATGTATGAGCCGTTGGCTGCTCGTTTCTTTTGGATTAAAATATATAAAATTATCTTATTTTGATAAAAAAAAAAAAAGGACTTAACCCCCCTTGTAATGTTAAGGCTTATGGTGGCCATAGAATGTGGCTTCCCTTTCCACAGTTTGATGCCTCTTTTTGCCTTCCTTTTGGAATATAAATTGCTCTGTTCAATTTCAGTTGATTAAAGTTTTGACAGATTCTAATGCTTTGAGTTTGACCCTCCATAAAAGCAAAAGGTCATCAAATGAAATGGCTTCAACTTGTTAGTGGAATTTTCAGTTTTAGTTTTCAGCCGTCATTGGAATTTCCTTTTCAGACCCGGGAAGTCATCTCTGTGTTCTCAACCACTAGACTGTAGATTTAACACTATCTTTGGTCAGCGGAAAAGGAGAAAAGAGGGGTACCACATGGCTTGAGACATTGTTTGATTCGATACAGAGGTGAGCAGAGTTTCCAATTTGCAATCAGTAAACTTACAGTAGTCTAAAATCATGTATGTGCAAGCTGGATATTGATGGGGATAACTTAGTCTTCAGAATTGTCAACTAATAGTATCTTCTCAGCCTGGAAAGGACCATTCTCAGTGTGTAAAACCTGGCCATTCCATCTCATTTGATCAGTGATGCCCTTTAGTTTCATAACAACGTCCACATGATCTCTTATTATGACAGCTCCTTGGGGCCTAAGTATACGATAAATTTCGAGGAGGATATCAAGGAAGTCGCACCTGCATATGACATGAGATAATTCAAGTTAGAATGATGATATGTTTCACTTACCTCTATTATGCTTTCATTTCTTTGGCCTTACCTCAGTGCTCATTCAAGTGCTCATACTCATAATTGAAGGAAATATCGAAACAAATAGGTAAAACCCAAGAAACTGGGGTTAAAAATATAGTTGGCTTTCTATGTATGGAAAGGTTTTCCAGGAATGGTGCACTTAGCTCCTGCTTCTTCCTGTCATGTTTTCAAACTTAGAACTTAATAGAAATGGATTCAAAAATTTCCCATATAACCCTCTTGCCAATTTCTCTTCCATACAAGATTTAAAGGCATTGAGACATATCATTCTTTTCTTGTCCAGCATTTAGCATCCATAATCCAAATTGAATACTTATGCTTCAGTATGGAACTACAATGATGGTGCATAGATCCAGGTATAAAATTAATTGCAGCACACTATTGGTGGACTTTGGACCAGAATATGACGTTTCTTGATAATGTTATCTTCTATTGTTTAGAAGGGGAACCAAAAAACAAGTGAGCAAAAGTCTTACTTGTCCATATACATACTGAATACACCATAGGCATGTACCAGATCATATGTGCGGGGGTATGTTGAGAAAGCTTCACACCTGCAAGCAAGCCATGGAAGTTGTAGTTTGCTTTTTTGTAACAGGAAAAGGAATTAACATGACTGGAGAGATATGTACTGAGCCTTCTCCGCAAATATCAGGAATTATGTAATAATTAGAGAAATAGAGAATCCAAATAACTGAGATTAAATGGTAGCACATGCATAATTAGAAACACCAGAATCACAGTTTTAATCATTAGACATCTATCACATTATACAATTACAAAGTCATGTAATAGGTAAGCAGAAATGAACATCTTACGAGTTCTGAAATAAATGGAAAGGAAAAGCAGTCTCTGAGAGTCTTACCAATTCATATAAGTTCCAATGAGACCACGTTCGTACACAACACCAAGGGTGTTTGTTTTGGCATCTGAAGGAATTGCATTCATAACCCAAACTGGATACTTATCCATTGCTGTAGCAAAACCACCCAATCCAGCATTCATATCCATGATATTTCTGTATTTACCATCAGAAAGAGACTTGAGTATAACCCCATAATAGGAAACTCTCCTTCTCCATAACTGATTATCTTCATTGAATGACTTAATGGAAATGCCTTCTTTAGTTCCACTTTTAACTCTGGGAGGAACAGCATTCAATCTTTTAGGCCAATTTTCAAGAGCACCTCCAGATACTTCACGGGTGTCTTTCACAATTGGAAGAGGGGTAATGCACAAATGCATCTGTTTGTACCTGTTGTACACTCAGAAAGAACAAATACACAGCAAGATCATCAGCTATATTGGAACTCCTACTAGAAGAGATAATTATCTACAGCCAAGCAGGGGGACAAAGCAATTAGTGATGCATATTGCATATTCCATTATCCCAAATTCCCAATATAATTCCTCATTTGAAGAAAATGTAATTGTCTGACGTTGCAAAAGCCAGAAAGTTATGTGGCATTGGATGTCAAGAAGCAAAGAAGAAATGAAATTACAGTTCATTTCGCTAGTCATAGATTCCCTCCTGATATTGGAGTTTTATAGTCTTGGTTGATTCTGTATATACATGAAACTGCATGCTTGAACTCTAATAGCTCAACTTATTAGGAAGTTCATGGGCTAGGAATATCATAAAAGTTGATTGCTGATAGCCAGGTCATGGTCCTTGCAAATAATTAAGGATTAACCGTAAAGTGGGATGAAGAAAACTCACCAGCCAGCATCAGGGTCAGGCGTAGTGCAAAATTGGGGTGATTTCCAAGTTTTAATCATTTGGGTGCAGTGCAAATGATTAGTAGGCTTTTGCCACACAGCAAATGGTCCCCTCTCTGCAATCTTTTTCCAGCACAGTCTCCTAGCAAGATCTTCCAACGTCATTTGCTCATTTTCCAAGTCCTTAGGCTCTCTCTGCCAGCCTTCGTAGTTAAACCTCCAATTTATAGGTGGCCCAGAAAGTACCCAGTAGCCTCCGGGACGCAAAACCCGGTCAATCTCCAGCAGATGAAGTCCTTCTAATCAATTTGATTTTGTATAAGAGAAAAAGGGTTATGAAAAGAAAACAGAAAGATAACAGAATCTTAGTAAGTCATACGTACAACATGGGCGTTTGGACACTGTAAACATTGGTAGGGATGAATCTAGAACTTTTGTCCAAGGAGGTATGGATGTTAAGTTGTTTAGTTTGACTCTCCATCCCATGATAAGCATCCACTTAGAAAAAGTTCATGAATTAAGAAAGCATCTTAAATGTTTGCATGCTAATATAAATTAGTTGTGTCTATGGAGTAATGTTTTCAGGTTCATTTTTTCCTTATTTGACAGAAGATTATACCGAAGCAAGGGTGAACTTCTTTGGGGCAGCAAAAGTTAACCTTCCATTTTTTATTGTGGAGACTAGAAAACTTCTTTGTGCATAACAGAATACAAAAGAGGACACTATTATGAGATGGATGGAGTGCAATTTTGTGGAAAACACAAAACCAAATTAGAGAAATGTAAATGCACTTATTTTGGTTCACTAAAAATATACTATTGGATTGCTGAACAGGCCATGCACTTACTACCAGTGGTTACCATTATGAACTGTGTGTCATTAGAAACTAGCTACAGGATTATGGGAATAACTTTGTGATTAGTGATATGATCCTCTTGTCTAATATCTAGGAAGATTGTAGAGTTTTGGCTTAGTAGAACTACGGGTAACACATGGTCACCATTTCCCCAACTGCATATCTACTATCCCTTATGCATTGGATTCTTGTTTGCTTCTCCTAGGAGATCAAAATATTTTCTATTCCCTACAGCCACAAAATGTATGCATGATTACCATATTGAGTCCATCGGACCAGACATCTGGAACAGTGAGCCATGTCAAAAGATCTTGATGGGAATGGAAGCCGATAGGTACTCAGAACACCCAGCATGGCTGGAATTCCTCTTTCTAAGGCAAACTGCACTTGAGCTTCATGTACATCTCTTGGTGCCATCGACAGTGTCAATATATTGAAGTCCATTAGAAAGGCTCCAAAGCTAGCAACCTGGGAAGAGTAGTAAGACCTAAGATTTTCCACCATGCAAAACTTACAATTCGATTCCCCATAATAAAATGTCCGCAAATTTCCAAGGTTGAGAAAGCCTTTGCTTCCGAGTCATTTTCAATTAGAGAAATAACAGGGAAATTCTCAAAACTTCTTGAATTGAATCAAATCTATAAAATGCTTCTATATAGGCACCAGCATGAACAATGTAAACTTCTTAATAAAATTGACTGCATTAGGAAAGATGATAAACTTATAGAGATAGAAAGGCTAATGAAAACAACACTAAAAAACCGTGACTACTTAGTGAGAAAAGGGGGAAAAGGGAGGAAGGGGCGGTGTGAGGAACAATGAGAATTTAACAAAGAAGGGTAAACAAGAGATGGCACAGGAAAGAAGTGTAGAAATGGGGTTTTGATATACACCAGGGAAGGATGAAATCATACAAAAACTCTCAAGTATATATGCCTATTTATAGACATACACTTATAGTAGAAAACACTGAAAATAAGGAAAAATAATTTCTAAATAATAGAATTTGGAAGATGCAAAATTAACTTTACAATCATCCAATTTTCACGATCAATCCCTGTGTGACACCCTATGCCAAGAGAATCAACAATCATACACACATAGCCACCATATTCTAGCTCCCCCCAACCCTCGCATGTCAGTTAGTTCCCAGGCTGATACAGATACTGCTCATTTAAGTCAACAAATAAAAACTCTCTGTTCGAAGTTTCTTTCACGCCCTCCCCCCACCAGGGCTTGGGATATTCTTCACTGTTATTACTATGACATTGTGTAGCAGTAGATGAAAATTAAACCATTCATAACTTCCTCGATGATCATCATACCGTGAAACAGGACAGATAAATCCAATCATCATAAATCAATACCCAACAACTAAATTTGTCCTTATACTCCTTATTTCAGCAACAGGATGTGCCTAAACCTTTTCTGTTGTTGGAAATAAAGCACAACAGTAATAATACAACTTTTGCAAAAGATGAGTTGTGAATGCCCATTTTGTCCCATTCCAGAGCAAGAAAGACTTGCATTTAGTAGAGTACCAATCTTGTTACCATGTTTTCTTTTAGAATTCAAATGAAAACAGAAACATTCTCGACTTCCTGTAGAATCAACACCGATGCTACAAAGAATAACAAGAGTGAAAAACAGAAGGAAACTAAAATACAGGTAAAATGGGGGTAAAAAAGGAGAAAGACACTTCCTACCACTAACCTTTCAAGATACTATTGGATTTGGCACAATGCAATAAAGCCTAACAAATTTAGAAAATTGAAGAAAAAAAATTGTGAATGATAAGAAAATTCCATATTGGATTCTTCAGTCATTACAAGCTTTTTTTTTTTTTTTAATAAAGCTTTCTTTTATTTTAAATTTGAAAAAAAAATATTTGAATTTTATTCTTTTAAGGGAGATGATGCATCAACAAATAAATCATGCTTTTTAAACTTATCCAGTAAAACATCAAACAGTTAAACTAAAAATTTTTTTTACTCTTTAACTCACCTTTTTCAACTACTACCACGTAATTATATTTAACACATAAAAGACTAATCAGATAAGATGAACAACAGACAAGTCGAAAGAAAAACGTTTTTGTATTACCCCACATCCAACATCAAGAACTGTCCTGATCTTCCCAGATTTCAACGGCAAAACTTTATTAATCTCCTCAATATAACCCTTCACTCCCTTTGGGAAAGAAGTACCACCGCCTGGAAACACCAGCTTATCACCTTCCAATCTAACCCAATTCTGTGCTTTCTTATACTGTGCCAGCCTCTTAAAAGGCACATTCTTGAACCAAGCAAAGTCCCTACTTTGAGGCCATGGAAATGGCTTTTTGTAACCTTTAGGCCTTGGTATCAAGCACCTAACTTTCTCATCACTTTCAGGGCAATGCCTTTCCCTGTGAGAGAATCTAAGAACACTGAACCTTCTTTCTCTATGTGGGTCATGGCAGGGTAAGTAGTTGGTGAAGTTAGCAGAGCAAAAGCTCAAGTTTTTGACGGGTTCTTGAGGAAGGGGAATTTTGTGGAGTGGTTCAAAGTTAAGAGGAGGTGAAAGTACGTTGTGGGTAGTGAAATTTAGCTGTAAACACTGAGGTAACTTATGGTCTTGTTTCTGAGGAAGAGTGACGGTGGAAGAGTTGCCGTAGGAGCCAAGTATATAAGAAAGTGAGCAGAAAATGGTTATTAGAAGGAGACTCAGTAAAGGTTTTTTGAAGGGATTTGGAGATGGTGCAAGTGATCGTTGTTGTTGCTGCTGTGGCGGCTTTGGTGTTGCCATTTTGGTCAGCTTTGGTGGAGATTGCAGAGAGGATTTAGTCTTTAGATTAGGCCAGTCGTGGCTGCTGATATTTTAATGTGGCAGATGGGCAGAGGTCCAAGAATGATGGTAAAATATCAAGCAATCGAAAATGTATCAGAATTAACTGACACTTTGGGACCACTCAGAGAACTGATGATAATACCGCAATCTTTTGATCAATGTAAATTTCAAGGGCTCCATAGGGCCATCGATCAGCATGTTTTTTGTCTTGGCTTCTTGCACGCTCTGTGTGGTAAAATTTGATTTGTCTTTGCTCAAATATCTTCATGTAGGGTGAGTATTAAATTATGCTTGTTGAAGTATATGATTTTTTAAATTAATTCGTATAAAGTCAAATTGAGGTCTTTTGAATGATAGTAATTTATATTCTATTTAGAAAACAAAGAAAAGAAAAAACCCAATAAAAGAACTTCTGTAAACACTTTCCTAAACCCCACCTCCATCTTAAACCCCGCACCAGAGCCCTTATTTCCAAAATCCAGATAGACACCAAAAACAGGCTAATGAGAAAAAGATGGCTCAGCCCTCTTATTTCTTACTCAAAATCACTTCTTTTTTCCGCTCGAAACCCCCAACTCCCTCGCCAAAACCTATTCTCCCCACTCACTCGATTCATTTCCTCCTCTTCCCATGACAATCTCGATGGCCTAATCGACCCAGATGACCCATTTTCGGTACAAAACAATCCACGGGTGGAGCCCCTTTCTGCCCAAGACTTTACCTTTTTAGGGGCTGGTTCAGGGCCTTCACAAGAAAAACTTAATGTCGGTAAGTTCTCAAACGATGCTATTTTAATTGCGAATGCCATTTGGAGTGATAGTGGAGAGTTTGGGGACAAAACCCAGATTTTTCTTAGGCAATTTAGAGAAAAATTGAATGAAAAGTTAGTTGTTGAAGTTTTGAACTTGGCAAAATTGAAACCTGAATTGGGTGTTAAGTTTTTTATATGGGCAGGGAGGCAAATTGGGTATAGTCATACTGCCCCTGTGTTTAATTCTTTGCTTGATTTATTAGAATCCGGTAATAGTGATCGTATTCCAGAGAAATTTTTGTGTGAAATTAGGAATGAAGACATGGAAGTGCTAAAAAGGTTGCTTAATTTAGTGATTCGAAAATATTGCAAAAATGGATTGTGGAATGTGGCATTAGAGGAATTAGGTAGGCTTAAGGATTTCGGCTACAAGCCATCTGGAGCTACTTACTGTGCATTGATTCAAGTTTTTTTGCAAGCTGATAGATTAGATACAGCTCATTTGGTTCATAGAGAGATGTCGGATGCAGGGTTCCGCATGGACAGGTATACACTAACATGTTATGCTTATTCCCTTTGTAGAGTGGGGCAATGGAGGGAGGTCCTTAGGTTGATTGAGAAGGAAGAATTCAAGCCTGATACTGTTGTTTATACGAAGATGATATCTGGGTTATGTGAAGCTTCACTTTTTGAAGAAGCTATGGACTTTTTGAATAGAATGCGTGCTAATTCTTGCATTCCTAATGTTGTAACATACAAGGTTTTGCTGTGTGGCTGTTTGAATAAGAGACAGCTTGGTAGGTGTAAGAGAATTCTTAGCATGATGATTACAGAAGGTTGTTATCCAAGTCCTAACATATTTAATTCTCTTGTTCATGCATATTGCAAATCAGGAGATTATTTTTATGCCTATAAATTGCTAAAGAAAATGGTCAAATGTGGGTGCCAACCAGGCTATGTGGTTTATAACATATTGATTGGTGGCATTTGCGTCAATGAGGAGTTACCCAGCTCAGATGTGCTAGAATTGGCTGAGAATGCTTATAGCGAAATGCTTGCTGCTGGAGTTGTACTAAATAAGATCAATGTTAGCAATTTGGCTAGGTGTCTTTGTAGCATTGGGAAATTTGAGAAAGCATGTAAAATTATCCATGAAATGATGAGTAAAGGTTTTATACCTGATACTAGTACATACTCCAAAGTGATTGCTCATCTGTGTAATGCCTCCAAAGTAGAAAATGCTTTTTTTTTGTTTGAAGAAATGAAAAAGAATGGTGTAATTCCTGATGTCTACACATACACGATTTTAATTGATAGTTTTTGTAAGGCTGGTCTTATAGAACAAGCTCGTAATTGGTTTGATGAGATGGTAGGGGTTGGTTGTGCCCCTAGTGTGGTGACTTACACTGCTCTAATACATGCTTACCTTAAAGCAAGGAAGGTGTCCAAGGCAGATGAACTCTTTGAGATGATGTTGTCTCAAGGTTGCATTCCGAATGTTGTTACATATACAGCTCTGATAGATGGTCATTGTAAAGCTGGACAGATTGAAAAAGGTTGTCAAATTTATGCCAGAATGCACACTAATGCGGAAATCCCAGATGTAGATTTATATTTTAAAGTGGTTGACAGTGATGCCAAAGCACCAAATGTTTTTACATATGGAGCTTTGGTGGATGGTTTGTGCAAGGCTCACAAGGTCAAAGAGGCCCGTGACTTGTTGGAAGCCATGTCCACTGTTGGTTGTAAGCCGAACCATGTTGTGTATGATGCTCTTATAGATGGATTTTGCAAGGCTGGGAAGTTAGACGAAGCACAGGAGGTGTTTTCCAAGATGTCTGAGCATGGTTATAGTCCAAATATTTATACATACAGCTCATTGATTGACAGGTTGTTTAAAGATAAACGACTGGACCTAGCTTTAAAAGTCTTGTCCAAAATGCTCGAAAATTCTTGTGCTCCTAATGTTGTTATTTATACAGAAATGATTGATGGCCTCTGTAAGGCTGGTAAAACGGACGAGGCCTATAAGCTTATGTTGATGATGGAAGAAAAGGGGTGCTATCCCAATGTGGTGACTTACACTGCAATGATAGATGGATTTGGCAAGTCAGGGAAAATCAACAAAAGCCTTGAGCTTCTAGAGCAAATGGGTTCCAAGGGTTGTGCTCCAAATTTCATCACATATGGCGTTTTGATAAAACATTGTTGTGCTGCTGGCCTATTGGATAAGGCTTATGAACTTTTGGAAGAGATGAAACAGACATACTGGCCTAGGCATATGGCAGGCTACCGTAAGGTCATTGAGGGTTTCAACAGAGAGTTCATAACATCTCTTGGGCTCTTAGATGAAATTGGTAAAAGTGAAAGTTTGCCAGTTATTCCTGTTTATAGAGTGCTTATTAATAATTTTTTAAAGGCTGGGAGGCTAGAGGTGGCTTTACAGCTTCATAACGAGATTGCATCATTTTCACCAATTTCTTCCGCATACAAGAGTACTTATGATGCCCTGATTGAGAGCCTTTCACTTGCTCATAAGGTTAACAAGGCTTTTGAGTTATATGCTGACATGATAAGGATGGGTGGAGTTCCAGAGCTAAGCACATTTATACACCTTATTAAGGGGCTCATCACAGTCAACAAGTGGGAAGAGGCACTTCAGCTTTCAGATAGCTTATGTCAGATGGTTTGTCTCTTTAACTCCTCTTTCTTTTACGTTAAAAATGTCATAAGGGCAAATATTACTTTTCAGCCACTGAAGTGCTAAGTTTCATTTTTGTGAGATAATCCTGGACTTAGTTACAGAATTATTTTAAGCAGAATTTGCTCTGCTTTCCAGCCCTTTTTTCTTTGTGTAAGAACACTTGTTATACTAGAAAATCAATCATAATACCTGTGCCTTTGGAAGTTTTTCCATGAAAATTTCTCATTGGCCCTACTCGAGAACTTAGGCACGTCCAATTATTGTATGCAATCTGACATTCTTTTTTTGTTTTGCAATTTTTATTTATTTATTTTTCCTTGGGTCTCTATGATTTCAAAATCTTCACTTGGGCAGGATATTCAATGGCTTCAAGAAAAAGAGAGACCTGATGCTGCATAGGCTTTTATGAACATTTGGTTTTCCAGTTTGCTTGATCTGATCACTTTAATGGCGATGGTCAAAGTTCTGCTTTGAGGTTGACTTAACTGGTTGAGGATTTGTTTTGCATGCATACAAAAGCAGAAGACAAGGCCAACAATGGCATGCTGAATAAACTGAGTTTACAGTCTCACAATGACCTCGGTCCATGGTTTGAAGTCACTTTGAATCAGAAGCAAGCCTTGCCCACATGCTGAGCTTTACCAAAATATCATGATTTGATTATTCAATCTAATATAGCCGGTATGGTATGACAGCGTACTTATTTGCATCACGTGGAACTGTACACTCTTCATGTTACTTACTGAATGTGATTCAGGGCATTGCCTTCAAGGCTTAGCACACACATCATCAGTCATTCGTTTTGTGTTTCTTATTATATTGCGCAACTTTTAGGTTTGTTCATATCCTTCTGCTAATATATACTAATATGGTAAATTCTGCAGCTCTGTCGAATTTGATCCTTGTTGGTCTGAAAGAACTGATTCTGGCTGCAACACTCTTTATTGATCACTCCATCACAAGAAGGTCAGCACTCAATCTCATTTTAGCTCTTTCTTAATCATTTACAGAAGTGAAATGAGAGATGCCAGCATGCACTATGCACTATCCTGATTTCCATGCTTGAAGACATAGGTTACCTCATTGAGGATTGGGTTTGGGTTTAATGTTTCATTCTGCTACTGCACATTCAAATAGGTTGTTGCTTTTGCAAATCTTGAAATTGTTTCGTGGAATGGGCAATAAAATTTCTTATTTATTTCAACTGCATTTCAACAGGACTTGTCTTGCATTTCTGATCATTTTCATTTCAAGCCTTTGTTACATGCTGTTTGAATCTGTAAGTAAAGGAACTTTTAAGGCTGAGCTGCTGTTCTTTAGAGTTTGTGCATCCACATTTGCTTTATCCTATTTCTTTTCCCAAAATTTTGGCCCATTGCTAACCTGACGGTTGTTGTATGTAACTTTTGTCATCTTTTATGCTATTTTTTTTCATTGAATAATCTCAGCAATGCTTATTTGAAGTGTGTTGAAGGACATTTCTGAATGTTTGCTTTCTTTGCAGTCTGGGATCTGCTCAACTGTCTCATCGAACATCATATTCTTCTTCATTGCGCTCATGAGTAATCTCTCTTCATGCCTTAATTCAGCAAAGCAACACATCTCGAGCACCATGTCACCAGCCCTTGTCAACTACCAATTGTACTTCAGGAACATAGTGCATTGCCTAGAACAAATTCAGAGGACTTATGAGACTGGAGGGCAGGCTTTTCCCCTATCATTTGATCAGGAACAGGGTGCAATTCTTAGTGCGTAGGTCCTTGGATTATCTGGAGTAAATCACCAATGTTGGCAAATCATGTTGTACTGGTAGTATTTGAACCGCAACACACAATAAACATAGCAGCCCAAGCAATTAGAACTTGACATTTCAATTTGGAGGTCTCGAGTTTGAATTCAGAATCAGAAGACGTTGCCTTCCATAGTTCCACTAGTAGTCCAAAACTACTTGTATTCCAAAAAATTAAAACAAAAAAAGAAAGAAAGAAAGAAAGAAGTGAGAAGACCTTCATACATGTATCTCCTCCTTAATCATCTTTTCCGATTTCCATTAATTGATATTAGAGTTTTTTTAAATTTTTATTGATGAATATTAGGGTCGAAGAAAGTCTATATTAAGTTAAATATTTTTTCATTATCAATCAATACAATAAACACGTTATATAAATGAATAAAGTGAAATGTTACGAATTTCATAATAATAAAAAATGAGATGAATTTTATGATATATATTTATTATGTATATATTTAAATATTTATAAATGAAGGAAAATACTTGAATTTCTTTTGTGTGGATTGCAAAAGGAAACTCGAAAGAAACAGAGAAATTGTCACTTCCATTATTTTTTTTTTCCAAAATTAGAAAGAGATTATATAACAGAATTTACGCAATTTACTGAATATATCTATAAATCCTTTCACAGACAGATAAATTTTTGTGCTCTTGTATTATATGAAAATAAGTTTCTATACGTCACCTTAAATGTAATTACATTTCCACGCAAACACACTAACCAAATATTTTGCCACACATATGATGACGTGGCCTCTTTTATGTATAACGCACTCTGTTGTACTCGACAGTCTTCTCTTTACCCATCTCTCCTTCCGTACTCTGTTCTAAGATTTCTTCAGAATTCAATTTCTTCTTGCAAAGGTACGGCCTTTTTCTTTTCATTTTTTGATTTTAATTCTAATTCTAATTCTAATTCATCCTTTGATTCCTTCCCCAAGTAGAAACACTGACCCTCTAAGTATTTTTCTTTTTACTTCTTAATTAATTTAGGGTTTCTTTACAGTCGGATTTTTTTTCCTTTTTTAGGGTTTTTAGAATTATAGATTGTTTAGTATATATCTGGAGTGATATTTATATACAACTGCATATAAAAATGCATAATTCAATGAGTAATCTGAAATTAAAGACATTTAAATGAAATTATGAATTTTGAAATTTAATTGTGTAGAACAGATGGAAAGCTCTGAATGTCTGTCATCTCTTACGTACAAAGGCTCAATTCCTGAAGCAATTCTTGAAGCTAAAAACCAGAAGAAACTTTTTGTGGTTTACATTTCAGGTAAGTTTTCTTCTTCATTTGATCTCGTTTTTCTTTTCCATACTAGTATATGCAAGCGCTTTTTATTAAATAAGTGTTAATTTAGGTGCTGTGATCGATAAACACTAATTTTGTTGTTTTATTGTTTATAGTTTATGATTAATAATTTTGTTATTAAAAAAAAATTCCAGGTGATGATGCTGAGTCAAAAAACCTGGAGGATTCAACATGGACTGACCTAAAAGTATTTCTTTTATTAATGCTTTTAATTTTAAAGTTTTTTCACCACAAATAGATTTGGCTCTTCTGATGTTGTTCCCTGTATTTTAACATGGTTGATTCAGGTGAAAGAGTCATTGTCAAAGTATTGCATTCTATTGCATATCCAAGGAGGAAGCACTGACGCTGCAAATTTTTCTGCCATATGTATCCTGAGTACAAATTATATTATTCTCTTATAGTTACTCTAGAATCTACATTCTAGGAGTTTTGGCCTTTCCATATAGATGTTAAGGGGATTTTTTAACTATGGCACCAAGGAATAATTCTGATAGTTAACAGGTTGGCTCTCTTTGGTTGTTCTTGGTAGAAAAGAACAGTTGGAAGGTGAAAAGTAATGGGTGGAAAAAGGGAAAGAAGGCATTTTTGTACCTTTTGATGTATTTTTCTAATTGTCCTACCCAGCACAATTGTTTCTGTGTTTCCTTTGATTTTTCTATCTTTCCAAACTTTATGTCACTGCACTTCCCATAGCATTTCCTACTAATACAGTACATTCACTTCCGCCAAAAAATAGGGGGGAAACCATGATACTTCATTCCATTGTATATAGAACCTGTAGCTGTTATTTGATATGAGGTTGAGTTCCCATGTGTACCATTTCAATGACCACTATAATGTGCATGCTAAATTACACCTTTTTGAGTTGGCTTTTCGTGTTTACCATTGTAAGTATCCGTTATCAGTTTCAAACGAGAGAACAAATCCTTGCATCAACATAATACAGACCCGCAGAAATCTGTCCCTTGCATAACAGCTATTGGATACAATGGTGTCCAAGTTTGGCAAAGTGGTACTGGAATTTTCTTCTTAGTTAAACTTTTTTCTTTTTCTTCTTTTAGGAGAAAGCATGTAATGTGTACGGAAAGTTGTTCTAAATAGTCAATTTTTTTCTTTTGGTGGAACTCTTCCAGAAGGGTCTGTCAGTGCTGAAGTTCTGGCATCCAGTTTAGAGAAGGCATGGCTGAGTCTTCATATCCAGGTATGCTGGTGATATTTGAATTTAGGACTATTATCCAGCTAGTAAAGATATGGCCGATGCTCATTTACCACATTCAGTTGATAATTTTGGATTTCTTAACATTCTTATTTTTGTCTGGTTAAAATTGCAGGAAACAACTGTAACAGTCCTAACTGCTGCGCTTGCTTCAAAGAAATATGAAACATCTACTTCTGGGCCTTCTACGGTTAGGCAGTCTGAGCAAGGAAGTTCTTCAAGTAATTCTCTTCCATCAAGCACAATGAACGAGAGGTCCTTGGAGTCTAAATCTGCAGTTAGTTCTGGGGTGATAGACGAAAATTGTGTTAGTGAAAACACAGTTAAGGTAAATTTTAATGCTGGCTGCCTTGATAAGTATTTCTAAATTTTTTTGGACCATGGGAGTTTCAGGGGAGGGAGGGCACTTGGACTTGAACCTAGGCTGTGGTGCCAAATCAAAGAGCTTGTTACCTTCAGGTCAAAAGGCAAGTACTTCAGAAGTTTAAAAACTTTGCCTGATGTAGGCTATTTTTTAATTACATTGCAGGAGAAAATTGCTGAATCAGTTGACAAGGGTAGTTCAGAATCATTTAGCACTGACAACTTAGCTAATGTTGTGGATGAACAAGGTGATGCTTCCAATGAAGCAACCAGAACAATGGTTAGTTCTATCACAGTAGGTCCAGCAGTTTCTGTATCTGAGAATACATCCTCTCCTCCTGAAGATGGTTGTCTCATTCCATTAAAGGGCATCAATCATCAGGCAAGTGTAAGTTCACCAGTGAGTGCAGCAGGAGCAGAGGAAGCTGTGCAACATGAAAAGGACAAAAGCATAAATGAAAAGGAAGATGGTGGGTCAGATAATCCTTCAACTGCGAATACACCAACTGATGTTCATCTAAATATCCGATTACTTGATGGTAGTAGCCTACGAGAGAAGTTTCCCATGGCAGACACTCTAAGAATGGTTAAAGACTATGTGGATAGAAACCAATCAAGTGGCATGGGCTCTTATGATCTCGCCATTCCTTATCCTCGCAAGTTATTTGGTGACCAAGGTAGTGCAGATGTTTTAGACTTGGCAGGAAGTGTTGTTAACTTCTAACATTGCATTGCCTTCCCATATTAGTAGTGTTCCCTGTCTTTACAGTTTTGCTTATGAAAGTGCTGTAGGTTGATAAAGGAGTGTCACATCTGAAATGTCTTCCATTCACCGCTATTGCTTTCCTCTTTGTCCACAGATTTGAGTAAATCTCTATTGGACTTGGGTCTGCTCAACAGACAAGCATTAGTTGTGGTTCCGCGTCAGAGAACCACTGGTTTCCAGGGGCAAAGAACATCTGCTGACCAAATAAATTCTACGCCTACTGAAGCCTCTACAGGAAGCAACGGGGGATATTTTGCATACATCAAAAGCTTTTTGTCTTATGTAAATCCTTTTTCTTATCTTGGCGGTGGTGCCAGCTCCTCAACTACTGAACAGGAATCTCAAAGTGGCATTTGGGAATACAGTGAGTCTCTGTGCTGTTGATACCAATTTGTTTATTCTGTGGGCCTAAGACCTTGGTCTAAAATGGTTATTCTATGACCACATTTTATATCTTCTAAACTTATTTAAGCTAATTTTACACATGTGCATTATACATAGTCACACACACATACCTTGTTTATGTGTGTATAGAGAGAGAGAACAAGTATATATATACAATAGTGAAGGAACAAGCAATTTATCTGGAACATAGATCTATTTGGTTCATGGAACAGGGACTAGAACATAGAATGCCACCTATTAGGTAGGTACTATAATGGGTTATTTCTCTCTTTCATTATTTTGAGTAGATTCATTTTTAATTTTATATTAATTAGGATTTTGATAAATTTAGTTGTAGTCTTGATAAGCTAGTGAGCCAAGTCTGTAACACAAGCATTCCTAGGTACAATTCGTCTTTTTTGCATCTTGATTGGACTAATTGTATATCTGTTACAGATCATGAATGTTTCAAAACTGGGATCGGGTGATCCAGTACGAAATTCTTAGGGTCAGAGTGAATTCTTGTAGCATAAATATCATTCGTTTTGTTTTTCTTATTTGCAAGAAAATTATGTTAGAAATTTGTTAAATCAAGTAGGGCCCTACTGGAATATTGTCTTGGCTTCTCATTCATTATGGCTTGGTTGAAATTGTAGGCCCAAATCCCACTCTGCAGAATAACTTGGCTGGAACAAATAGGTCCTATTCACCCTACTCACCAAACAGAAGCACTTCAACCGTCAGGGATGACAGCAGTAACAGACGACCCACAACCTCCAGATATGGCAGCAATATTCACACACTAAAACATGATGAAGATGATGGCCGTTTCAATGATAGAAATCCCTTCTGGAATGGAAATTCTACCCAGTATGGAGGTAATAGTGATGGCAAATAATCAGGGTCAGCTAGGTTTTTCTAGCAAGGTTCAGCGCCTCCCTGAAATTAAAGTCAAAACCATGATTCGTGCTTTTTATTACATGTATCTATGATGCCAAGTATGATCCCTTAATAGAATTTGATTGTATGTGAATAACTCCTGATTCATGGTGCATAGATTCGCCATCTGATAACTGGTTTTCTGCTTGTTCATACAGAAGGTATATCCAACAATAAATTCACACTTGGCAGCTCATTTTCAACTAATTCCTGTACATATTTGCCTTAATGCCATGTCAAGATGCTAGTTGATTAAATTTTTTTTTTTTTCACTTCTTTATGGAATGATAAAAACCAAAGAGGCAGCTTCTTTTATGATTGACCCCATAATTGGTATATTGTATTTTTTGAAGAACATATCATTTTAAACCATATGATGACAAATTGAGAGGTGACTTTCTCATTTGAGGATCTAAACCAAGGGATTTCCAAACTGGGCTTTCAAGTTTTATTTTTGAAAGATTATAGATAAATTATATAATTTGTTAATTTTTTTTTTAAATAACAAAATAGATGACCACTGGCTACCGGGACTGAGCCTAAAATTTAGTTTGAGAATTAAATTGGAAAAGAGCCTATATTTTAGGTAGAGGTGAGCAAAATCAAATCAATTATTCATCTAAATTAAGTGTAATTTAGATAAAACGATTCGATTTAATTGATTTATTGGATCAATTGATCCAAAATATTTGGTTCAATTGAGTTTTTGGTTGGTTCTTGGTTTTAAAATTTTTAGACCAATTTATCTAAAAAACTAAATTAATTATTTATATATAAATTAATATACTTAAAACATATTAATTTATTATATGCACATATACAAATCACAAACATAACAATTCAATTTTAGTTTTATATATATATATTTATAAATCTGTATTAATATGAAATATCAAATTATATATTTTAAATGATATAACTTATATGTTAATATTATAATATATGATAGTAAATATCCTATATATTAAAATGTCATAGTTTTACACCTTAGTAATATTTCGTGATATAAAGTATTATGAATATATATAATTGCATAAACATTATATATATATATATTTAATTTATCCTTAAGCATTACTATAACTTATAATATTTATTTATATGATTACACTAAATAACTTCATTAATTATTGTCTAAGTTTTTATAACATATTGTTTATAATTAATTATTATTTATATAAATTTGAATATAAAATATTATAACATATGAATTATGTCATTAATTTCATATATATATAATAAAGTAATATTATATATATACATATATTTAAATTATATATAAGCAATATTGCAACTTATAATAGACTTTATTTATATAATTATACTTAATAATTTTATTAATTATCACCTTAATTTTTATAACATATTGTTTATAATTAGTTATTATTTATATAAATTTTGATATAAAAATTAAACTATTATAACATATAAGTTGATTCATTAATTTCATATATATAATAAAGTTATATTTTATATATATACGTTTATTTAATTTATTCATAATTTGTATATATATTTTATAATTATGAATAAAGCTTATAAGTTTTAATATTATAATTTATGAAAAAAAGTGATAAAATTTTGATTTATTAATCCAAAACCAAATCGACCAAACCAATTATATATTTAGTCAGTTTGATTTTTCTTTATGTTTAATTCATTTTGATTGATTTTTTAAAAATATTTGATCTATTAGTATGGTGGATCAAACCATCCATTTACTCATCCCTAATTTAGGTACTAACAAAGTTCTTTTCAACCATCCATTTATGGGAAAGAGTATCACAAAGGGTGCCTCTATCCCACATCAGATAAGAATAAAAAGTCTTGGATTCATTATAAACGGGTGTGCTGTACATCCTTATAAGCTTATTTATGGAAGAAAGGATAATGACTCCGTAACAAGTGATATTAGAACGGATCGGACCTCATCCGACTCACATCACCCTTTATCAGAACAGATCGAATCTCATCCGACTCACGTCAAGCGTCTCAACAGATCCGAGTAGATAGTTTGATCGATGACAATGAAGACGTTATCAAAATCGGGTGAGAGAGAGTGTTATAAATGATATCTCTGTCTCACATCAAATAAAAATAAAAAATTTTAAATTTTTTATAAGAGAATGTGTTGTACGTTCTTATAAACGCGTGAATGAGAAAAGAGTAATCACCCGTCATACTAAGACCTTGGCTTAACACAAGGAATCTTCGCAATAAAAGCGGGCAAACATTGAAGTGGTTTGGTTGGGTTTGGCTTCTGCACGTTGGGTTGTGGGTCCCAGCTTTAAAATTTTGAACCATTTTAAGAGCTTCCGTGATAATAAGGACTTGGCTTAACACAAGGAATCTTCGTAATAAAACCGGGCAAACATTGAAGTGGTTTGGTTGGGTTTGGCTTCTGGATGTTGGGTTGTGGGTCCCAGCTTTAAAATTTTGAACCATTTTAAGAGCTTGTTAGGACACTTGGGACGACACCGTGACACGGTGCTCACTGCGATTCCACTGCCCCTATTCCTCAAAAACCAAACACATAAGCCTCGACCCATAGTCTTTCGGTAGGACTTCACTTTCGCTTCCTCCTCTCTCACTAGGGTTTGAGGGTTTTACACTTTCTTTCTTTCTTTCCTCGTCCTCCATGGCTTCTTCTATCTTAACTTCCTCCAAATTCTCTCCTTTCGCCTCCCCTCCCTCAAATCCTCCTTTTCCTTTCCCCTGCTTCACTTCACTTCCCTTCTTCCAAGCTACGTTCTTTCCCGTCATTTCCTTGCAAATCATGCACCAAAACTTCCTCATTTCTTCCTCTCTCACCCCTAACCCTCCCTCCCCCTCCCGCCGCCCCCCTTACATCCCCAACCATATCCCGACCCCAACTACGTCCGCGTCTTCGACAACCACTCTCCGCGACGGCGAACAGTCCCCCGGTGCCACCATGACTTCCAAGGAAAAACTCGACATTGCCCGCCAACTGGCAAAGCTCGGCGTAGATATAATCGAAGCTGGGTTTCCGGCTGCATCGAAAGATGATTTCGAAGCGGTCAAGACTATTGCTAAAGAGGTTGGAAATGCAGTGGATGAGAATGGATACGTGCCTGTTGTTTGTGGGCTTTCTAGGTGTAATGAGAAGGATATTAAGGCGGCTTGGGAGGCGGTTAAGTACGCGAAAAGGCCTAGGATTCATACTTTTATAGCGACGAGTGGGATTCACATGGAGCACAAGTTGAGGAAGAGTAAAGCAGAGGTCGTGGATATTGCTAGGAGTATGGTTCGGTTTGCTCGGAGTTTGGGTTGCAATGATGTTGAGTTTAGCCCTGAAGACGCTGGCAGGTTTGAATTTTTATCTCCCTTTCCTCTTTTTATGCTTTTAAAATGGATTGTTCAAGAATAAGATCATATTCAATTAGCATTTGTTTTCATATGAAGAAAAGAAACAACAGAAATATTGCAATTATGAGGATATTTAGGGTGCAATAAAATGTTAATCTGGAAGAAATGGATGCTTTATTTGGTTAGAAATAAGGAATTGAAGTATAAATATGGATAGACTATGATTTAATCCGCTTTTCTAGATTGCATTAATTGAAGCCTAACCATTTTGGTCAAAGATATGTGGTTGATCAAATATTGCTACAACAGTTGGATGCTTGTTTTAGTATGAGGTGGCCTGACATTCCCTGGGATTCAGATAATGGCTAGGTTGCAGTAGCAGCAGTGTATGCATCTGCTGTATGCTGCTTTTGAAATAAGATAAGTTAATGTAAAAGGGTATTACAACTTCTTCTCTTGTGGACATTATAGTCTTATTTCTTTGGATCCCAACAGATCTGACAGGGAGTTCCTGTATGAGATATTGGGTGAAGTGATCAAGGCTGGAGCGACAACTCTCAACATACCTGATACTGTTGGCATAAATTTGCCCAGCGAGTTTGGGCAATTAATTGCTGATATAAAAGCCAATACCCCTGGAATTGAGAATGTTATTATTTCAACACACTGCCAAAATGATCTTGGGCTTTCTACTGCCAACACTCTAGCGGTAGCCACTGTGTTACTTTGTTAATTGATGCACACTGATATGTACTTGGATTGCATTTACATCTTAGCTGTTATGAATTCAGGGAGCTTGCGCAGGTGCAAGGCAAGTGGAGGTAACCATCAACGGCATTGGTGAAAGAGCTGGAAATGCTTCATTGGAGGAGGTGAGCTTTTGCTTTTTGCAATACTAGAATGATTGTGTATTTGGAATTTGAATTATGCAGTAATAGATGGAAATACCCCATTTTCTCTTGCACGATGTGGTATTCTTGGACATTTTAGTTAAATAATTCATCATGCATGAGTTTGTACTACCTAAGACCCCCTCTGCTTCAACCACCTTTAGATGACAAGAAGTTACCCTGAAATTTATTTAAAGGGGGACTTATGGAATTTCATATGCTTCACCATATGAGATAGGTGCTGTCTTCTGTGCCTTCAATGTACTATGATTGTCTGTCTCTCTTTTATGGCCCTTTTTATGTTTCATAGTTAATGCCAAAGATGGAGGAGGGAGAAAGGGCATTTGAAGGCTCTCATTATCAAGTAACCCATAACAGAAGTTGTATCCGTTGTTTTATAAATTGGCAAAGAACCCAACCAGTTTGGGATCTTGACGATGAGGGTATTTATGCATCAATCAGATTTTCTTATTCTAGTTTTGTATTCTGCCTATATTAAACATTTAAATTCTGTAAGTCAATCACTTTTAGCTGTCAATTGCTATATTTTAGAGTCTACATAAGAACTGTTGATTTGGTTGTAATTGTTGATCTTCTTTCCCTCGATGGTCCTTGTAATATCATATATATATATATATATATTTATTCTGTTGAATTTTTACTTTCATTTGTGTAGGTTGTGATGGCCTTAAAATGTCGTGGTGAGCATGTGTTAGGGGGTCTTTATACAGGAATAAATACCCGACACATTGTGATGGCAAGCAAGATGGTATTCTTTTGTGAACTTCAATTTCAATCCAATTGTTTCTTACTCTTGACTAAATTAGCTCTGGAAGTTATTATTGACTTAAAATGGTTATTTAGGTGGAAGAGTACACGGGATTACATGTGCAGCCACATAAGGCTATTGTTGGAGCCAATGCTTTTGCTCATGAAAGTGGCATCCACCAGGTTGATTTTCCTAGTGTTTGATTGCTTATATGTCATCTCTGTGACCTTCCAATCTCTTTTTATGAAGTCTGTTTGTTCTATGGCTGATCACCTTTGGTGATGGTGGAAGTGTATTTATCAATGCATTTAAAAATGATAGACTGCTCTAACTTAATTAATAATAATAATTTTTGCTATGTTAGTTATGCTCTCTTGTATAAATCAGGCTTGGTGAGTGAAATGGTTGACAATTAGTGATGGTATTGTCAAGAGCCAATTCAGCTGAACTCTCCTAAGCCTTAATCCAATACTAGTTGTACCTGGTTACAAGAATCCTTTTTTCCTATCTGTTTGTGTAAGGGTGACATCCTCTGAAAGATTAGAGAAGGCTTCATTTTTCTTTGGTTTGGTTAATATATATATATATATATATATATATATATATCTGTACTTAATGAAAAATCATAAAAACAATAAGATATATATTCCAAAATGCTTTCTGCTCTGTAGGATGGAATGCTTAAGCACAAAGGTACATATGAAATTATATCTCCTGAGGATATCGGGCTTGAACGGTCCAATGAAGCTGGTATTGTCCTTGGAAAACTTAGGTATGTATTTCATTTTTTAAAAATTTTCCTCCATTTTTCTGATAATTTTTTTCTTTTAGCTATGTTTTGAATAGAGTTTAAAGGCATGTGCCTGGTGAAATATGTTTAGAAATAGCAAGGGCAATGAACGGTTTTTCTGTCGCTTTTCAATGTTGGATGCAATGTCACCCTGAATTTAACAGAAATTGTTGAGGTTTTAACATATGAAGCAATATTTTTCGTCACCATTACAAAAATATTGTCTTTAGGTTCATGAATACATCTTATATCCAATTTTGATGAATATTTTTCAACTCTTGACTGTGAGCTTTATTTGACAATAGTGGAATTGGTCCAATGGTATGGGTCGATCTTTTAATAGGTTTTTCCTTGGCTTTTTTCCTTTTCTCTTACGAAGGAAAGTGTTTATCTGCTGATATCAAGGTAGTCTAAGGGCAAAAATTGTGTTAATATATATTTTTTGGGATAATTAAAGAATGTGTTAATATCACCTGGATTGCTAGGCACCAAAAATTTCTTGCGCAAGTAAAACAGGGTGCATATTATTAATACATTTGATAAATATATTAACTTTATCTAATATTCTAGACTGGCTTGGCTAGTTATCAAAATGTGGAGCATAAAGGTTCATTCGAGTTGTTAGAGTTTCTGACAAGTTTCTTTGTGTATGCATAGACTCTTCTACCTTTTTTTTCCCTGATGCATCAAATTTTAGCTTTCACCAATTTCATGAATCAACTTCTATGGTGCTATATTGCTTGGAATTGGATATGAATGTTGGACACGAGTACATGTCGAGTACCATTCAATTATTCTGAAGTTTTTCTGTATAATTGAAGTCTCATACCGTCATACCTCTAATCCATTTGGAGCATTTAGTTTGTGTTCACCATGAGTACCATAGGAACATAAAGAGTCAGAGCAAGGTTTGCAAATATGTCTGTACATGCATTTTACTTTGACAGAATAGAGTCTTGCATTCTAGTCCGTGGGGGTTGGGCAGAGGCAAATTGGAAGAGGAAGCTTAGATGTGTCAAGCAGGCCTGGAATTCCCTCCTCTCCCCCACCCTACCACCAACATCACCATAGAAAAAAAAGGGAAAGCACTAATGAGTGACTTAGCAACTTCTTTTCCGATATTGATACCATCTTCTGTTATTTTACTACTACTTAAATCTATGCAGTTTTGTCACGATGCATATAACAATTATGTTGTTAGTATCTTCCGATTCATTTTGCATTTTTATAGATTCAGTTGTTAAAAATGTTAACTGATTTTTTTTTTCTTTTCCTATTCTCTGGTAAAGTGGACGTCATGCTTTGAGAGACCGATTGAAAGAGGTATGCTGCTATTAGGGATGCATAAAATTGATCAAATTACCTCTCTTTGCTGTATTTAAACACGTAGTTCTTCCTGTTTTCCTCAGCTTGGTTATGAGCTTGATGATAAACAGCTTCAGAACATATTCTGGCGCTTCAAGGCAGTAGCCGAACAAAAGAAGGTGAATGAAATTCTGTACCATTTCTTGTTTCTTTTCCCCTCATATCATTGTACAATCAAATATTTATAATATTTCGAACTGCACAAGTTATATTTGCAGTAATATTTTTTGAGAAAATGAAAAATAAGGAGAGATTGTCTAGAGTATAATATTGCATAATTTAGCATCGGTAAACCAGCATTATCATCGTGGATAACATTTTTCAACAGTTTTCCGAGTTCTCCATCTCTGTTTTCGCTGTCATTTTGAAAACATGGTTTTCTAGTTCTGGCAACTAAACTTCCTTTTATTTATGTGGAAAATAAGAACAGAAAAAAGAGAGACAAGAGATACAAGACAGAGCCAGGAAATAAATAATGTTTTGTTGGTAAATGTAATTTTATATTAGTGGGTGGAGTCATAAGCACCAGTTGGATGCTGGATGTACTTTTAACACAAAAAATACGTATCTTTCGTAATCCATCATGCAGTTATGACACAGTTGACCTTGTAATTAAGGCTTAAAGACATTGTGTTGGTTAGTGGGCCTGTGGGCTTAGAAAATGAATTTTTATAGGACATGGGCCTGGAAGGTGGATGGTTGCTGGAAGTTGATATGTTGCAAGATTTTCAGTTTAGCCACCAGTTTTAATGGTTCTGGTTGTCAATGATGGCTTAGGAAACCTTTTATCAGGAATTTAGGTGAGTTTTGTCTTCCAAGTAATTGAAAATATATTTTCAAGATTGTGTAGTGATTATAAGCAAAAAGTGGAAACTAATTATCTTTGATGGTTATGAATGCTTGTATCAGTTAGTTTCCAAAGTTGCCTGGCTTCCCTGGTGTTTTAAGGTTTTGGATGTGGAAATTTAGTTTATTTTAGTTGACTTGGTAGTTGTTTTGTACTTTCTTGATTCTTAAGGGAAAAGTAGCATGCGTCTAAAGCTCTGGTATGAATGCATAGTTTCTATTGTTTGTTTATGAAGATGATGTGGTCTATTCTTTGTTTTATTTACTGGTGTTCCAGAGAGTCACTGACGCTGATCTAATAGCATTGGTTTCGGACGAAGTTTTTCAACCAGAAGTTGTTTGGAAGCTTCATGATCTGCAGGTAACTGGAAATTAACTTTGTACCATAAGTTAACAGGATCGTGGTATGTCTCAAGTTATAATACGGGGTGTGTGACTTTAGATGTTTTTTTGGCATGGTGGGGTTGAGCTTCATTGGTTTGTTAGTTTGGGTCGCAGTATGCTACAAAGCATTGTCGGGGTTGTATTGCCTTAAAAGATGTAAATTTTTTTTTTAATTACATGAGTGTATTTCACTATGAACATATAAGTTGATATTGCCTTAAAAGATGTATTTCAATAATCAATAATTTTCATTATTAGAAAGAAATACATTACTTTTAAAGTGGCTACTTTTGGCGTATGTAAATTTCTTCTTTTAAAGATAAGAAATAATAATGGTAAATTTGAATGGTAATTTGTTTCCTCTTTATTTTTCAAATGATGTGCCAGCCATTTATCTAATTTCCTATGAGTAAAGGAAATATTGGGAATGAAATACTGCATTGAAGTGGACCCAAAAACACTTGAAGTGATTTTGGTAAAGCCTCAATAACAAATTAATCAAAATCCAAAACCATGCTTTTGTATGATTTAAAAGTTAACTCATGCCGTCATACCCTGTCTACCCCCAACTTTGGAGTTTCCTTATTCTTCCTTTCTTTTTCTATTTAAATTTTTTTTCCTGACCGGTCATCTCCTTTTCTCTTTCTCTCTTCACTGTTTCTTGTTCGTACCTCTTTCTTTGCTGACTTATCACGATGTCCCTGTCTTTCTATTTCACCCATCAATGGTGATCCAGGTCGCTTACTAAAGCGATCCAGGATGCAAAAGAACCACGATCTGGGATATATGAAGTGGATTGCATTTCTAGGGGGTAGCAGCGATCCTGGTAACTGTGTTTTATACCATGTTGTTATCATCTGGTTTGAATTAGGTTTTAAGTTACAAGTTTTATTTAACTGGACGTGCAGGTTACTTGTGGAACTCTTGGTCTTTCCACTGCAACGGTTAAACTCATTAGTGCTGATGGGGAAGAGCATGTTGCTTGCTCTGTTGGAACTGGGCCGGTAGATTCAGCTTATAAAGCTATTGATCTCATTATAAAGGTTTGATGTAGGAAATTATTCATTTTGCTTTGTTCTAGGATTTTCTGTTGGGTGTTGATAAGATATGATCCAAGATTTATTGTTAGGGTTAATTAAGATTTTGTGTATGATAATTAACGTTATTTTTTGAATTTAATCTTTATTTATAGTGTTTCATTGGCTGTAACTATAAATGCTTTAGTTCATAATTTGCAGTTAGAATATTAAACTTCAATTTGGTCTTTTCTGCTTTCACCTTTTAAGTGAAATTCTTTCTCTTCTTTACTTTTCTCCCTAGTTTTTCTGTTCTTTTCCTCTTTTGCCTCAGATTTCTCTCTTTCTCCTGTTTTCTCTCCCTAACTTCTCTTCCCATGCTGCCTAAATTTAATACCAGAGCAAATGGCTAGTTTTGTTTGGTTAGTTGGTCCATAGATTTGTTTTTTAACATAAGCTTAATTTGCCATTTCTCATGCCATGGAAACAAACTCTTGTTGCCTGCTTTGAGAACCTTGTTTATTTTCATCTAGCATTTCTTAATTGAATTGTGGCTTATGACTAGGGCTTTTTGGGTTGTAACCTTAAGTTCTTTTTGTGGCAGGTATTTTACTGCTGCTTTGGATAAATGAAAATTTTACTTATACATAAAAAAAAAAATCAGTTAGCTCTCTGAGAACGGGAATTCGAATTTAGTCTTTCCCTAATTGAATATCTTTCATTCTTCTCCCTTTTCTTCACTTTCTACCTCGTTTCTCTTCCCACATTGCATCAAGAAAATTATGTGAGCATTCTTCAATTAATATTTTCCGAGGGTTGTCTTTTTGTCTGTGATGGGGTGTGACTGTCTGCTGTTAAGAGTGATGATATCGACGACAGTTTCGATTAGCTCATAATTTCCCTTTCTTCTTTCTAGTTTTTCCCCATGCACTCTATCTTCCCACCCTCTTCTCTCATGTTAGAATACTTTTCTGAACATACTTTTACTGAGATTGTGGAGCAATACTTCGATATAATTTCCGTAATTTTGCAGGAACCAGTTACACTTCTCGAGTACTCCCTGATTGCTGTTACAGAAGGCATTGATGCCATAGCCACCACCCGTGTTCTAATTCGTACAGAGAAAAGTCACCTGTCTACTCATTCTTTGACTGGCAAAATCACTCATCGAACATTTAGGTAGGTCAATTTTCTTGGCCTTGTTTTCATTGACTTTTTTCTATTTCCACCTCCAAAATTCAGTGCATAAAATCATTTCTCCTTTGGTACCAGTGGAACTGGTGCAGGAATGGACATTGTTGTTTCCAGTGTCAAGGCTTATATTGGCGCAATAAATAAGATGTTGGGTTTCAAGGAGCAAATTCCTACAAAAGCTTCAGCAGAAAGAACTGCAGTCTCTGCTTGAGAAGTAAAAGTAGCTTATCATACAGTTCTCCCTTGCATACATACCATCATCAGTCAGTTTTACAACTACATGGTTCTCCCTGTTCATCATGCAGTAGTGACAATGCTTTGAAGGGTTTCTGTATACAAGTTTCAGAGACAGCAATTGTTCATAAGTTGTAGTATGTGTTAAGAACTTGCCAAAAACTGAATGAAGCATGAGTTGTAATAAAGTTGAGCCAGTTTATTCAAACCAAAGGTGTCCAGATTTCTCCACAATTGGGAATGTGGCAAATATTTAGAAGTTTGCCGCTAGTTCAGAACTGAGAATAGGCCCTCACTTCCAAAGCCTATGTCAAGCCCAATTATGCTCCAAATCTATCAAGAAATCACCAAATATGTTGGCCAAGGGAGGGTTGGGTGGGAAGAGCAATGGGAATATAATATAGGAAAAATGGAAATGTTCTGAGTTTCTCAGGCAGTTGAATATCCACCCATCGCATTCAGTCTATACTCAATTGAATATAACCCATTGACTTGGACTCTTACTAAGAAAGCAAAACCCACTTTGATTTGATGGCAAGGGTGGGGATTTCTCATTTCCTTTTAGTATAGAGCAAGAAAGGCCAAAGCTGTCACAGCCCTCTTTGGAGGCACAAAAACATTAAAAATTTTTGGCTGTTGGAACTTTCCATCTTGACCTTGTTGCCCATAATTCCTACCCCTCCAGGCTCTAGGCCGAGAGGGTCATACCATGGTCCATGCCCTTGCAAAGAATGACAGCCTGACAGGAAAGATACAAACTTCGAGATTCTAAGATGATTCTGCCTCAAAGTCATCCACATTGCCCATACAAAATTTTGTTATTACATTTTGACCATACTCTTTGCAGCTGCTCACTTACAATTCATCCTTTAAATAAGAAAGGATCTCAAATATTATTGCCTAAATATGAAAAAAAAATTGGGATAAAAAGAGTTAAAGAATGTGACAAATTAATGTGGGACATACCTCAAAGCCTCATTTCATATGAACAAAATGTTTAACTATAAATTGATTGATTGTTTCTTGACTTTGCTTTGATATGGTCAAAGGTCAATGACTATTTATTTACTTGTCTTTTATTTCCACTATTATCTGTTCTATTAATCCCAAACATCATATCATCCTCCACAATTTCAGCTAGATGGGTGTATTTATATTGAGGAAATTAATCCAGGAGGAAGAAAAGATAAATGTTTAGAATATGGTTTTTATTTTTTGAAGGAGAAATTTATGTATAAATTTTAAAAAAAAGAGTAAAGAAATTCATAATCTAAACTGGTTTATTATTTTTTTTTCTTTTTGTGAATTTATACTCTCTTCAACTAGTTAGAAACTATATATAAAATTTTAATCTAATCATCACGATATATAACTCGTAAATATGTCAAAAAACCAAGAAAGATCATATAATGTCACAAAATCATTACTTTTTTCTCTAAAATATTTGCTTAACTTAATAAATGTATAACGTTTATAAATTTTTCAATATATTTTATTTTTTTGAAGTGAAATTAAAATAATTATTTATTTATTTATTTTTAAAACATTTAACGTGATAATAGTATTATTAATTTTCTCTTGTCTTTCCATAGTTGCTTGTCTGTCAAGAAAGCATATTAGTTGAACTAATAATGAAAAGGCCTTGTCAAGCAACATTGAAGAGGGAAATCTTCCATTGAAAATATAAATAAAATATGCTTTTTTGGGGGTATAAGAGACATATTAATTAAATTATAATGATGAAAGAAGAATTGAGTCATCGATCAATTGGAATTTAGCATAGGCAACCAACACACTCTTCCAATTATGTCTTAATCTGTCCCATCAATCATTAGAATCCCATGATGTCAGGTTCCTTCTTCTCCTCTTTTGCATTCATAGATGCCTTACCTTTGCTTTAATTTGGTTAGAATTATATATTAAATAAAAAAAATTAATTTTTAAAATACCATTTATAATATTATTTTTGTATTAAATGTAGTAATTAAAGATAATGCGATGAATTTCAACTTTAATCCTATTAAATGCATATAGGTTTTCGATAATCAAATCCGACAAAGAAATGTATTTTAAAAATTCAAATGAACATTTTAATTATTAAAATTTGAGTTTGAATCTTGAATCGAGAACATTGAAATTATTTCATAAGAGTAATTTAAATTTGTAAATTAAAAACAAAAGAAAAAGATCAGATTTATTTAAATTTGAAAAATGATGTTAACTACCATTACACCTCTATCAAGCCGTTGTAGTCAAAAACTTTAGAATGGAAATATCAAAACTTGATGCCATTTTGGGGTTAAAGCCTGACCCAAATCTTTAAAACGTACAACTAAGTGCTTGATGGTTCTAGTTGTAGATTACTAGAGCAGGAAAAAAAATATACAGTAGCAAGGTATGGAGACGTGTCAAAAGCATTATAATATGATACTAAATAAGCAGGATGGAGTAAGAGTACACATAAAACCAGAAAAAAACAGTTGGCTTTTGGGCCAATTTATTCTCCTCCACCGCCCTTGCTTTCTTCATCTAAAGCTAAGAACTTGTCCTTTGTCCCAACAAGGAGAGAAGCAATATGCTTCTAGAAAGAGAAGAAAACCTATGTTTCTAGGGAACTTCAAAGATATTGACATAAACCCAGAAATTTGAAAGGCAAAACAATGAAAAATACTATGTTTTTGGAAGGAAAGGAAAATATTTACTGGGTGTATTTTGGTGTGTAAAAATTGTTTTTTTTTTTTGAAAATAAAAGAGCTTCCATTTATAGGTAGAATCTAAAAGAGAGAAAAAGATAAAAGCTAAATTAAAGAGAGAGAGAGAGAGAGAGAGAGAGTTTCTATTGAATTTATCTTTTTCCCCGCGTCGCCTTTGCCTCTCTGTCAATTTGCCTTTTCTTCTTCATCTATCTCTCTCTTCCTTCAAAACCAAAAACCTTCAAAATCAAATCTTCCTATTTCTCTCTGTATCTGTCTGTTTCTCTCTCTCTCTCTGTCTTTCTTTCTCCAACACACACCCAATCCATCCCCCCAAAAAAAACTAATACAACAAACAAACCCTAGAAAGAGGAAGAGAGAAGATTGTTTAACAATCAGGAAGAGAGAGAAAAACCAGGTATATTTCTTTTCTTTTTTTTTTCTAACTTTGTTTTTCCATTTTAATCCTTTTATTTCGGTTTCGATCTTAAGGCTGTTCTGCTTTTGCTTATCTGTCTCTCTCTTTTTTCTTTCATTATTTTTACCCACCTTTTCCCTCTCTCTTTCTCTCATTTGGAAGCAAACTTGAGGGTTTCATTTTATCTTTTGATTCTTTGATTTCTTTGGTGAATTTGCGTCGACCCATTTTAGAATTCGGGCTTAATTTTCTGGGTTGTCGTTTAATTTTTTATTTGTCTTCAATTTCTCTGTTTTTGTTTAATGGAAGACGGGTGTTATCGGCGTGGCTTGGTGGTAAGGCTTAATGGGTCTCTTTTCTCTTTTATATATATATGTATCCGAATGTTAAAGATGTGAATTTTATTGAAAATTCGCCTCATTAAGGTTTAATTAATTATGAATGATTCAATTCTGCTGAAAAAATATGTAACTTTTTAGCTTTTTTTTACTGGGTTAAATTGTATGACATTGCATTCAATTTTGATCAGACATTTTTCTCCGGATATATGGAATTGATGTATATTTTTTTTATTGGTACATGTATTGGCTTGTTTTCTCTAACACGAGGTTAATGAATTTTACTATCCAATCATCAGTCATTGTTCAACTTTTAAAAGTCCTTTTTCTTTTTGGTAGTAATTTTCCAGGATCAATATAGCTGAGGGGGCTTTTTTTTTTGGTCAAATTTTGTACTTTTATTAATTGTACGTTTTTCATTTAAACGTTCTTGACTTTTATTGGAGTTTGACCTCTTGCAATCCTTTTTCAGCTTGTTTCCTGTCCTGGCATCAGGCAAATTTGGTTGCAACCTTTTTCTGCATAGATATTTGTTTTGATTATCATAGTTTAATTTCACAATGCCATTGTTGGATTATGAATAAATGTCTTCTGCAATTGTGCAGGCACATGCACCTCCTCCTAGCTACTTTGTTCGACTAGAAAATACTGACGATTTGTATTTGAAGAAAAGAACAAGGATGCGTCGGTGGCTTTGCTGTTCCTGTCAGGTAGAGGAGAATTACCAATCACATGAAAATGAGCACTTGAAGAGCCCCAAGCATCATACAGATGGTATGTTACTTTGGTGCTAACTTGATTTGGTAATTCTGATTTACTATTGGAATTTTTTCGTTGTATGATTTGCTTAGTTATGTTCTGGCAAATATGGATGTTACTAAATTAAGTTTTGCAGAACACCTTGTAGGTGTTGTCCTTATTCTGATGAAGAGAAATGCGACTCAGGCATTTTTTAGTATTTGTTAGTCTTGTTCATCAACTGTTTTTTACTTGGTGTAGAAAGTATTAAATGCTATACATCTTTTGTGATGGCTGCTCTTTGATTCTGTCTCTTGATTGTGAGTAAGGCATATATATGTCTTTTATCATTTTGTTTTGAAATATAATTGGAATATTCTTTTTTTTTTTGAGAACAAGAGGAGGTCATTATTTTCTCTTACTTTGCCTTTGGTTTTTTTTTCATAACATGTTATATTCTGGTTTAAATCTACCTTGCACTCTAATCATTGACTTTCACTGTGGAAGTTTCTATATTTCTAGTCCACCATGTGCATTTAGGCTTTAGGTATGTTATTTGCATAGCATGTGCCTTTAGGATGCAAAAGGCGTGAGAGGAAAATAACACTCCCAAAATATTTTGTTTATTATTGATATTTGTACAATAATAACCTTTACTTTTTGGGTGATTCAAGCTTGTAATTAGTTAGGCAAGAATTAGGGATTAACCTAGATTGCCATAATTGTTTTATATTTGGCTTTTACTTGCTAGGTTAATGTTAAGCTGTCTTCCTTGTTTAAGTTAATTTTTAGTCTTTTCCAAAAGAAAGATGGTTTGGCATAAAATTTAAGATGATTGGCATATGTTGTCCAATGTTCTACTCTGGTATTTGAAATATGGATGTCTCTGTCAAAGGTGCTTTGCAAATTTTTTTTCTTATTACTGTTTAATTGTTCAATTGCTATCATTTTGCTGTTCGCATGCTTGTATTCTTAAAATCATTTCTCATTGCTCATGCTATGTGCTTCCAGGGCATCAAAAAAACTCAAAGGTGGCAGCTCCCGCCAAACTTGAAGTGCAAAAATCAGCACCACCTATTGAAGTACCTGCATTATCATTGGAAGAATTGAAAGAAAAGACTGATATTTTTGGATCAAAGGCTTTGATTGGTGAGGGTTCCTATGGGAGAGTTTATTTTGCAAACTTGAACAATGGAAAAGCTGTGGCTGTGAAAAAGCTTGATGTTTCCTCTGAGCCTGAAACAAACGTGGAATTTTTGACCCAGGTGTGTAAGCAATTTGACAGAAGGGTCTTTCTAATCAATGTGCCTGAATCAAAAGCTTGATGTTTCCCCTTGTTTCTTAGCACTTCCACTGTACGAATTTTCTTTGTTTAGGTTGAAGATGGTTTCATGATTGATTTTCTTTGTTTAGGTCTCAATGGTTTCAAGATTGAAGCATGACAATCTTGTCGAATTGCAAGGTTACTGTGTTGAAGGAAATCTCCGCGTGCTTGCATATGAGTTTGCGACGATGGGATCACTACATGACATATTGCATGGTTTGTGAAGCCATCATATTATATATTAGTTCAAGTTATAGATGTATCTGACCAAAATTTTGTTATGCAAATTTGACATTATTTGTTTGACTTTTTTGTTTCTTTTTGGCAATTATAGGAAGGAAGGGAGTTCAAGGGGCACAACCAGGTCCGGTGCTTGACTGGATGCAGCGGGTAAGAATTGCAGTTGATGCTGCAAGGGGTTTGGAATACTTGCATGAGAAGGCTCAACCCTCTGTTATTCACAGAGATATTAGATCTAGCAATGTGCTTCTCTTCGAAGACTTCAAAGCAAAGATTGCAGATTTTAATCTCTCAAACCAGGCTCCTGACATGGCTGCTCGCCTTCATTCTACTCGAGTTTTGGGGACCTTTGGCTATCATGCTCCAGAGTATACTTTCTAAGCTCCTTGACATTATGTTTGCTTTTTTCTGAACCAACCAGTCACGGGTTGTTGCCATGTATAGGATAGGATATGTAATTTACATTTAATGTGATTCTCAGTTAACAGCTAGGAAATTATGCAGATGTTGGTAACTGGTCTGACATACAAATATGTTTTTATTTTTTCTGCAAAAATCCCTATTGATGTCAGCTTTTTTCCCAAATGATGCTGCTATTTGGACTCCATACCTTCTTTTCCACCTCTTTATGATAGATAGATGGACAAATGCATTTAAGGTGCAATGGGCTGTGTGTGGAGTCCACTGTCTGTGTTGCTAGAACCAAGGACGTGAAGGGAGCACCAGTATTTTTTTATATGCATTTTATCTGGTTGTCTTCCTGAGGAGCTGTAGATTATTTAGGATGTTAACTGATTTGTGGCTGTAATGTTTTCCAGGTATGCAATGACTGGACAGTTGACACAGAAGAGTGATGTGTATAGCTTTGGGGTTGTCCTTCTAGAGCTTCTGACTGGGAGGAAACCTGTTGACCACACAATGCCTCGTGGACAACAGAGTCTTGTTACTTGGGTGAGTTTATTGCTTTCTCTGCTTTCTGTCAACCATTGCGATGGTGCATTTCTGTTTCTTTACTTAGTGCATGACCTTTTCGGTTCTCACTCTTTTAGCATTTCTTTGTCTCCAAATTAGGCTACTCCAAGACTGAGTGAAGACAAAGTTAAACAATGTGTAGATCCAAAACTGAAGGGAGAATATCCTCCCAAAGGAGTTGCTAAGGTATGCCTATCCTTTGTCTGCATAACTTGCCCAAATATAGTTTTTTTCCCATAGGGATGGGTGTGGGGTTTGGTCTTTTTGAACTCTAGAAGACACGTACAGGCACACAGAACTAGTACTTAAATGGTTTTTTGTCCTATTTCCGTTGATGCAGCTGGCAGCTGTGGCAGCATTGTGTGTGCAGTATGAAGCTGAGTTCCGTCCAAACATGAGCATTGTTGTTAAGGCCCTCCAACCATTGTTGAAGGCTCCAGCTCCAGCTCCAGCTCCAGCACCAGAGACTTAAAAGCAGATGACTCCAGTTTCTTCACCTTTTCATTGAAATTTCTGCAGCCTACGCACAGTTTGGTTTCATTTGACTGGCAGATTTCATCAGATCACTAAATATTATATTTCTTCTTTCCAATTTTTCATATATGACATGGATGTCTAGGATTGGGTTGGACTGTTAAAATGTCGCTGATATGATCTGTCTTTCGCTGGTTTGGACACGGGTGTTGATGCCTTTTTTGAGTTGTAGTCATAAAATTGACCAAGGGATTGAGTTGTGTGGTGGATCTAATGTTACCGAGTATGGTTTGCTTCCTATTTCTTTTTGTTCCGCGCAAATGATTT
This sequence comes from Theobroma umbraticum, assembly GCF_002168275.2. Lineage (NCBI taxonomy): Eukaryota > Viridiplantae > Streptophyta > Magnoliopsida > Malvales > Malvaceae > Theobroma > Theobroma umbraticum. The sequence continues at coordinate 2,318,657 of NW_018397264.1, forward strand.
TATTTGTACGTATATTTTCTACTGGGCACAATGAATTAAACCAAGTGCACGTATGCGATTTGTTGTTGGTTAGCTTATGCTTCATCTTCCCCAGGCCTACTGCCTAACCCTCTGCAAAAAGTCTGATTTCGAATTCTTATCATTTGGCAACGACTACACATTCATTCCCACATCAGCTTTGCTTGTAATCTGTTCTGTTATCCACTCACGTAACAATTATGAGATTAAAAGAAGGCTCATTGGCTTATACTGTGCTATACAAAGACAAAGCTCATTACTTCATTAATTTCACTCACTTTTAAAGGTTTAAATTAAATTGAAAGCTTTTAAAATTCTGATAATATGCCTATTTATGAAGATATGAGACTGGCATTTACTTTGCAAAGAAATGCTAGAATTTAAGCAATCTTGCCTCCTACGGTTTAAGCACATAGAGAGGAACAAAAACGAGAGGCCAGTGGCCGAATGACCCAGCGTTTAGGGCTAGTCGTTTGCTCGCTCCAGCGTTAAGGGCTTGGTCATGGTATCGTACCCAGCCCAGAAGGCAGCCTCCATTCTTCCGGAGTCTGGATGCTCTCATCGAAGGGAAAAATAAATATTAGTTACCGGTTAACAAGGGAAAATACAAAATAGAACCGCTTCATTTCTATCCCAAGCCCCATCCTAAAACCCCAGTCCCAGTCGCCAGACCTCTTTCTCTCTCTCTCTTGCTTTGGAATCCACAGTTTCTCTAATCTCCCTCTCTCATTGATGGCTGACGATCAAGTGGATTCCGATTCATACGCTGGTTCCAAGCGTAGACCCACTTTTGACGCTGAACAAGAAGTTGAAGAAGAAGAAACTCTCGTTCAACTTCAACTTTCGTCTCCTCTCCCTGAAATGACCACCCTCCACCACCACCAAGAAGAAACAGCTTTGGATGATAGCAGTCCCAAGAAGAAACTTAAGTGCTCTTCTCTTCTTTTTGAGGGAAACCAAGGACTGGGTCTTCAATCTTCCACCGAGAATGTTTCCCTTTCTGGGCCTTTTGAGAAAGAACAAGAAGATAATGTGAGAAGCAAAGAGGGCTTCTTTGGAGTTCAAGAAGTTGATACCCAGGTCAATGCCATTGAAGTTGATGTGGGTTTAGTTCTTGAAGCTAGTAAGAAGGAACATCTGGGGACGTGTTTGGAATTTGAGGAGAAAAGGGCTATCAAAGGAAAAGCCTTGGATTCTGAAAATGCGCTGGAAGCTGAAAAGAGACGACTTTTGGGTGAGCTTGAACTTGGGAATATATTTGGTGCCAAAACCTGCACTGGACACACCTTTGGTTCTGCAACAGACTCGTCCAAGATTGATGATGGCAAGAAGATTGATGGTATCGAAGGACTTGATTTACCTATTAGAGGTTCTTTAAAGGTTGAAGTCATCGATGATACGGCGTTGATTGAATCATTTCCACTCTCCAAAACCGGAAATGGCACTGTAAACAATGAGAAGAAGAAGGGAAAACAGGATATTGATGGTAAGAAAGCTAAAAGATCCCGAAGAAAGGGCAAGAATGCAAAAAAGGTTTTAGGGGAAGCTGAGAGGAATATGGAGTTAACAAAAATTGTTGTAGTTCCAAATGGTAGGAAAGAAAGCAACACTCAAAGCAAGATAATGTACTCAAGAGAAGACTTAGAGGCTTTAAGGTTTGCTAAGGTTGTAGAACAACGGAAAATTTGGATGGATATGTATAATGGTCTTGGTGCTGCTGTAATCAAAGAGTATGAGGGCTTGGCAATCTGGAAGCATCAGAAGAACATTAGTTTTAGCGCTGATACTCGTCACTGCTTTGGAAGGAAGGCAGAGTCCCCTGCAATTATGAGTATGGTTTTATCTCTCTTTTCAGATGCGAATTTTCATCCTTCAAGTATGCCTTTGGTTTTAGTTATTGCTATTTATTTATCTTGGTCAACGTCTTTCTTGTTTTTACATACTCTAGCAAGAGTCCGCTGCATTAGTTTAATACATCATACGGTAGAGTTTTATTGCTGTTATTCGGGATTCTTGTTTGCTGCTATAAATAAATAGGCAAATGATCTGGTGGTGATAGAACTTCATTAATCTTTTAGATTTTTTAGTTTGTGATGAATAGTGGTGAGCCGTGTGTGGTTCTCTTCTGCATTGTATTTAATTTTGAACCATTTACTAAGTTGGTAGTTTCTTAGAATGAGGCTTTGTAGTTTATACCAAAGGTTTTGTTAAGAGAGAGAGAGCTCATTGCTGTTTTAGTTTAACTCTGAAGGAAGGAATGATTAGTATTTTGATATGTAGCCTGATAGCCTGGCGTAAAACTTGGCATACTGTGAGTGCTATACCATAGATTTTCTTTAGTGTAGCTCAGTGGCCAGGGAAACTAATTGTCAGTGTTTCTTTATATAAGGGATTAAGCTTTAATGAATATTATCTGATCTGAAGAATCTGAAATTAATTCTTTTTATACTTACTGACCTGTCTGTTAGTTTACTTTGTGTTTTTTCACTATACCTGCTATACCTGAAAATTGGGATTCTCTGTTTTCATACTTGTCCAACTAAAGAATAGGCAATTAGTTCTTTCATATTTATCCACCTTTTAGTTTTTAATTTATCTTTAGGCACCACATTTGTGATACCTGAAAATTGGGGTTCTTTGTTTTTTTACCGTGGTAGATATTTCTTTCCTGCTGTTGTTAAATTTCATTTTGCCTATCTTTTTCATGGGTGCCTTACACTATCCTAATAGTTTCCCCATACTTGCATTCAAAGATAGCAGAGACCCATATCTGTTATGAATCTAGACTCTTGTTGTTCATGCTCAAGTTAAAATTGTTATTATGCAGACAAAGATTTCAAATATGTTATGCTTGTAATCCATATGCATTTCTAAGTACTTGGTGGTGCTCTCTGGTTGCCTTTCCAGCAAGCAGGTTCTTTTTTGTTAAAAACAAAATTTTGACTAGTTTAATAGTGAAAAAATTACTTTGCGCTTCAGGTCTTCTGAGTTTTTTATTTCCTTTGCTATGTTTTCTTCATTCCTGGAAACCACTCTATAGAAAATTGCAATTTCCTTTTTCCAAAAAAAAGTCATTTTTTAAGCTTTTCCTCCTTGGGGTTTGTTCAGTTCTTTTCCATAGAAAAACTGGTGTCTTATAATTAATATAGAAGCTCATACACATCTGAGCGGTTTCGATCTTCCATCTACTAGAATCCAGCTCGTAGAGTGTCAACTTGATGGGTTCATTTTCTGTTTGTCACAGGTCTGGTTGCTGGAAGGGGAAGAAGGAATGGTCTCAATATCTTTGTACATTGAAGAATGGCCTGAAGTGATCTGCAAAAGGCCTTATGTTTAAGAATTCTATTCATAGAATTTTCTTGTGCATATTTAGGTGCATTATATCTGTGTTTACTGCCTCTATAGGCTACTTTGCATAGATTTTAATTCTTGGTGATAGCTTGTTAGTAATACAGATGATATGTTACATTCTTTTGTAACCAGAAACTAATAAAGTGATGATATTCTTTAATGAAATTCAACTTTTTTGAATGTCTTGCATGTGAATGAGAAGAGATGCTATTAGCTGTTTTCTGTTACTTGCGTTGTAATGTTGCCATTCCTTTTGATTATTGGAGTTTTGAATTGCGCTAGCACTTCTAAAGTTTGCCATCACTTTCAGGGGAAGACTATTTTGAAAATGTGGATAATGAACTAAAATACATGGAGGATAATGGGACTGAAAATGTATATTCATTGCATCTTACTTGTACACATGATGTTGGAGATGAAGATGCCTTCATTGATGTAGAAGAAGAACGTATTGAAGATGACAACAGTGATGAAGATTATACCAGCATTCTTAGGCCTGCTTTCATAGTAGAAGGGGAACCTGACTTTGATTCTGGTCCTCCAGAGGATGGATTAGAATATCTTAGGCGTGTCAGGTAATCATTCTTGATCTTTAAATTGTGAATTAATTATTAGTTTATTTATGTATTGGCAATGCGATTTTGTTTAGTGTTGAAAATTGAGGGTTAATTTGTTATGGGCTATTCTAGGATTTTAAGGAGATTAATTTAGGGTTGATTTGCTTGAAGCAGAACTGGATTTGAAGCAAGAAAAGAAAGGATGATAATAAGATGTAGGTTTCACACATATTCTTAGTGGTTGCTTCACAGTTCACACCAAGCCAAAGAAAGTACAACGGCTGCTGAATTCTTTGAAATGTGTTCTCATGTAATTGAAAGAATTTGCATGCTTATATATAGAGTGCCAGTAATTAGTTGTATAATAGCTGTTACAATTCCTTAGTTCCACTGCTAGCCCAACATTCAAGGTGGGACTCCAGAGAAATCTGAACATAGGTCCCAGTGTGACTAATCTATAACTAACTTAAACTTGCTGGAGTCTGGGTGCTGCAGCTGTAAAAACATCAATGCCTGTTTAGGCTGGAAAATCATCTATTCTGCGCTAAGTAAACTTCCATTTTCTGAGTAAGAATTTCAACCACTAAACCCTAAATTACCCTTTCACCAACTAATCAAACTTTAAATTATAAGTTTTTTGGTTCACCATAGTTTCCTTGTCAATTTGATGTAAACCTCCCTGGCTCTCCCGTGTTATGGTAATGATGCCATGGCCTGCATTAGAATGGTTTTCATCATCAATGATACTAGCACAAGTTTTATTTTCTTAATTTGGTGGCCATTTCTCTGCTTATTAGGGTCGGTCTTATGGAGCTGCTGGTACAAAATACTTGTTTCCTTCTAGTTATTTTCTGTTGAGATATTAAATCTTATTATGAACCTCTTTGACTTTATTGCATTAATTTGTGAAATTCTTATTAGAGTTGTTTTTATGACTGATAGGTGGAAAATTAATTTTTTCTAGGATTAATACAACTATGTTTTAATTGTATCGAGTACTTCTATTTCCTTTGTAGGTGGGAAGCTGCTCAAATTCCAAAAGTAACCATTGCCAAGCCTGACAGGACTAAATTGAACAAGGAACAAAGTGTTTACATGCCTCAGATTCCTGAAATTGCCAAGTGTCCAGAACATTTAATGCCATTGAAACAGTGGGAGGAAGCATTTCTTGCTGATTTTTCTGAGCTACGACTGGTATTTACTTTTGGCCCCATTTCATTTTGTGTTCTGTTTACAAGAGAACAGCTCTGCAGGTTTTATGTCCATCACTCCGTCTACCTTTTGAATGTTCTTTTATTTACATTTTTCCTTCCACCATCATCCCTTGACTCTGTTTGCTAACTGAATAATCTTGAAAGTTTATATTTAAATGTGGAAAGTGCTTATGAAGTGAACCAAACAATCTATATCACCTAATGCTGCATGCTTCCTACTTTTTTCTTCATATAGTCCAAATGTTTGAAACTGAATTTCCTGATACAAAATGGAGCCTATAGGAATGAGGAAAGCCTTGATTTCTTCAAATTCTTTTTAGAAATCCACATAATGCAATTTCTTTCCTTTCCACATTGTTATCCTAAACCATAGATGTCTTTTCTTTGTAGTAACAATTGGGAAATGAAAAAAAAAACAACAAAAAGAGGAGGTTTTCTACAAAACCCCAGGACCTAAAGCTGATTACCTTTAAGATCTGGAGAACAGTAAATTTTTGGCAATTATGTACGCAAGGCAACTGGCTTTAACTTTTGTTTCCTCTCTTGATCTCAGACTCTGTCACATTTGGAGGATCCCAGCGTTGAAATTTCTTGTAAACTGCCAATGTTTACTGTTCAAGAGGACAACCTGTGTCAGCTTCCTGAAAGTGGTGTTGAGAAATGTAACAACCTTACAACCAGTGAAGGCCTTTCTGACCAGACATCTTTGTCAAATGCTGCAGACACTGTGATTCTACTGTCTCATCAGAATCCAAGTGCTAAAACCTCTGTTGGTGATACTTGTGGTGACTACCCAACCTTGTCTGCCATTCGAAAGTTGGACTCTGTAGCTCGAGTTTCAATGCTTAGGAAATGCATAAGCTCAGTTGAGACCATGGCCTCGCTGTCAAGGAGTAACTGCATGTGGCTATTTGCTTTATGTGCAGCCATTGACACTCCTCTGGATGCCGATACTTGTGCTTCTCTTCGAAATCTGCTTCGGAAGTGTGCTAGCTTGAGAGCTCAGAAGTCTGAGGTAGATGATGAAGTTGTTATGCTAAATATTTTGGCCACAATTTCGGGAAGATATTTTGGCCAGTCAGAAACCTGAAGGTTTCCCCATCCCATGGCCTGTATTTATGCTGGTTTTATGAACTCGTGAAGTTCTTAATCAGCATGTGGTTCTATGCTCTATCATATTATGAAGAAATTTTGAGGTTTTTGGAGAGAAGGGTGAGAAAGAGGTACATCGGATGGAAGGCTTGTGGAAAAAGCAAGACAAATGCAGTTGCCTTTTTTTGTGTATGTTTTGCAATGTTGAAGCATCCAGTGTGTTTGACAGTATGCAGGTTGTTGAAATGATTATAAGTTGTAACTTAAGCAATTACTCTGCGGTAGCATATACTCCTTTCATAGAAATCATAATACTCATAAAGAAAGTTTTAACTCTTTGAAGAACTTGTTCCATGGCAGGCTTTGGATAAGAGAGATACATGCTGACATGTAGTTACTTTATTATTGTTAATGAAGCTAGTCATTCAATTCTAAATCGAAAATTCTAAAAAATGAAAGTCTGTTTGAACCGTTCAGAAAAGGGGGTCGCCTCTTCCAGCTTTGTGGCAAATTGTCATGTGTTTTCTTTTGTTTAGGTACGTAAAATAACATCTAGAAATCCTCATCGAATGCTAGCTTAGATTGTCCTTTTTACATTGGATAGTACACACTAACAAAGGGGTGAAATCAGGGAGTACAAAGTTGTACTGACTCCTGCCAACAATGATTGATTTTTCAACTCTAGAGCTGTACCGTTGTAGCCTTGTGTAGTACATTTGAGGCATGTACTAACTAGTGAATTAGATCTAGAATGTGGTTTATATAATTCTGAATCATTTGTCTGAAATCTGCATCTCCAAGTTGTGAGCAGAAAGTTGTAAATGGTGGAGGAGCCCAACAGGAGCGACATGAGAACACATGTGGGCACTCTTTAAGGAGAAACCTTATCCTGTGTGTTTTGATGTGTTCTCAGGTCGCCCCTGCAGGGCTTTCCTTCACCATCTGATTGTGTCGCACTTCATTTGGAACCCCTTTGATAGCCATGTTGGTGAGTTTGACTTTCCCTTTTCTCTTCCTATTCTCTCTATTTTTGTTACTGGAGCTTGATAAAAGTAAATTAGGAGATACCCTTTACTTCAAAAATATATTTTTTCCATTTGCATATTTTGACTTATTCCTCCAGCATTTGCATCTCCTTTCACATGCCAAATGGTCAAAGCAAAGATGAAGCTCCAACCGCCTACCCACCTACCTACCTTATTTAAAAGTCAGGGCGCAAATTAATATGTTCAGTTAATTAAAAGTATACAGGGCATTGATATCACCGGGTTTTTACCAGTTTGTATTGAGACTACAATCTACTCTTTGCTTCAACTATGTTTATTCCTGCCATTGAAACTTTCTAGCGCAGAAGCACAAAGATCACCTTCAAGCAGATAATGAGGGAAGCCAACAACGTTGCAGACGGATTGGCCAAAGCAGGGGTTTTAAGACACTCAAACTTCAGAGCCTACTTTCAAAATCAACAGGGGGAGAGTACATGAACTCTTCTTTCAATGCAAGGGGTTTATTAATCTTGTTAACTCTCAACTGCCCTTATGTCTTTTCATTTGAAATGATATCTCACTTCATCCTTTGTTTGTCATGCTCTGTACCTCAATTCTGGAAGTAGCAGACCTCTTCCTTTTTGGTAATCTGCTACTCTTTTGCATGGCATTTCCGAAGTGCCTTTTGTAGTCTCCTCTTGCGAGATCACTTGTGAAAAATAAATACTGCATTTCACAAAAAAAAGGGCAGAATATGGAGTTGAATCTTTCCCAGTGCTACAGTTTGGATATTGCTATGCTGATATTTGCTTGTGGATAGATACTCCCCAGTTGACACCATAACACCATCTAGGCTAGCCCCTAAGGAGGTGTGCTCCTCGGCTCCTCCATAAGCTAGGAATAAAGAAGGCAGCACAATTGATAGGGAAACAAAGAGTAAAACAAACAAAACGGTCAAACACATACCAGTCATTACACCACCATCCACCAATGTGTTTATAGCAAACTCATTGGGGTCTAACTTTCCTTCAGAAACACACCCATCAATTTAGACCCGGATGTATTCCTTACAGATTGTTAAACTTTTAAAGTATAAACTCAGCTGCAATTCAATAATTCATCATAGTAGCACTACTAACTTTTGCAACCATAGGACATGATGAACTGAGTCAACTTTGATTCTGGAGATATAGAGAGGATTATGAACTCCACATTATAAGAAGCTTTATGAGTCAAAAATGGATATATAACATTGTGATGTGCCTGCTGTGTGCTCTAATTGCCCATACAGACTTGAAAAGGAGATGCAGGGATGATTGGAGCTTCGTCACTCACCAGCATTAACAGTCCTATTTCGGTGAATCTGCACATGATATTGCAAGGGAGGTCCTTCCTTCTGGCTGATGGATTATGTTAGGGGAAGTATGTTTTTCTGTGTGGTTGCTGGTTGGGTTTATAGCCCTTTCATTATGTATTCAAGTTTTGTACTGCCAGGTTTATTCATTATTTGAGGTCAGGTTTGTTATCATCATTCCAAGTTGTTATTTTAAGCTTATCTTAATCAAATGCTAGGTAGAACCCTAGAAATTGAATCAAATTAATGTAAGTTAGCAGAGGTCTAGTTCATGAATCTTTTCTTTATGGAAGTACACGACTATAATCACAGGCAAAAAATTAATATAAAATTAAACAAATTTCACATATGTGACGTGAAACTTAAAGGTGAGATTCCTTCTTTACTTAGCCTGATGAATCATTTGATACCAAAGCAAGTCGAAGTGAGCAAACTCCTAGAATTGCCTTTGTCATAATGTAACACCTAAAATTAATTGGCTTTGGTCCAAAGATGTGAACAAGATGATCTATTTACAGAAGCAAACAATACTAGATTGATTGAATTTCGTCTAAATGTGCGAACAAGATGACCAATTTAGACAAGTTTCATTTTTGGATTTGATTGGAGAATCCTGAGAAAGTTTCTATATGGAAAACCAATCAAACATGTGGTTTTTAAGCTTTCATTTCAGGTATTTGGCATTCCTTATTTTCATCCTCAACAACTAAAATCAATCAAAAACAGCCAAGTCTATGTTTATTGAATGCCATTTTACCTTCGGAAAGAGGAGCTTAGAAAGAGAAGCAACTACATATACTACGGAGTCTGTCTCTGGTCAGGGACTACCTAAAAAGACGTCCCTTTGACAATGATGCAATATTGTATATACAAAACTATCTATGACCATCCACAACTTCTCAACTCTAAAATGTTTAATAAGAGCAACAAGCCCTAACTAAGTCATCTAAATATTTTAAGATACCAATCTTTCCACATAGATGCATAGAAAGATGAGAACACACCTTCAAAGGCCCCTAGGATAAGCTACCAACTTCATAGAACTGCAAGCCGGCAGTATTTCCTTGTTTCAATGATAACTAGGATTCATTTCCCTGTTCAAGAAGGCTCTCGGTGTTATAGCCTCTGCCCCAAGCCCTCTCCTTCCAAATTTGTTCCACTTCCACAAATGTCAATCCCTTGGTCTCTGGCACAAACACAATTACGAAAGCAACTGCAAGCACGGCTATGCCAGCTAGAATCAAGAAAGTAGCACCAGTTCCAACAGCTTCAGCAATTGTAAGAAAAGTCTGCGCCACAATCAAATTTGAAATCCAGTTCACGGTAGCAGACATGCCACCACATATCCCTCGGTATTGTTCAGGGTATACCTCTGAGTTCACAGTCCAGGGAACAGGTCCCATTCCAGGTGAGAAGAATGCAATGTAAAGGGCTAATCCGATGATGGCAAGCCATCCATAGAGTCCATGTGAAGAACCAGATGATTCAGCAAAGAAGGCCCCAGCAAGGATGACAAGGGATGCAATAACACCTGATAAGCTCGAAAGAGCCAGCTTTTTCCTTCCAACATGATCAATAAGGTAAATGCCAACTATAGTTCCTGCTGCATTCATGGCAGCAACAATGAGAGACAGGAGAAGTGCTAGCTGATTGGATTTGAATCCAGCCATCTGGACAATTGTTGGGCTATAGTACATAACAGTATTGATGCCAGTGAACTGCTGAAAAGCCTGCATAATCACAGTTTCTATGTCATTATACAGTCCTCACACTTCCTACTACACCTAGTTAAGAGAGTTTCTTATGTACAATTTACATTAAAAGACATTAAAAGCCACAAGTCATCCCCTGAATTAGAAAAAGCAATGCAAAAAAAATCGACCCAATTACCTGTCATTTTGTAAAATAAAAAAAAAATCATAATTCTGAACATGACCAATTTAATAACAAGGATGATTCAACCATTCTGATATACAACATATTGTTGTAAATTCCTGATGTTACTGTTATTACCTGAAGTCCAGCCCCAGCCAGAAAGGCAAGTCTGATTTCTTTCGTTTTAAAAACATCCAAATATCTGACAGTTCTCTTTTTCTGACGCTCTTCTTCTAGTGCAGCAGAAAGGTGATCAACTTCATCCTCTAATCGAGCAATGTCATAAATTTTAGAAAGCACAGCTATGGCTTTAGCTTTCTCATTCTGCATAATATGACGAGAATAGATGCTTCTGTTAAAGGAATAAATGGGAAGGAGGAATTCCGTGAAGTAATTAATGTACCTTCATGAAAAGCCATCGTGGGGATTCAGGTAAACATAGCATAAAGAAGAACTGAATGACAGCTGGCACAGCTGAAACTCCAAGCATCCATCTCCAAGTTCCCGGAACCTGTTCATGCAACAATGTTTTAAACAGCTAGTAGAGGTACTTGATAACTCCTTGTAGTGAATGAAGTCCTATAATGCACAAATGCCCAGATAACACAAATCAGCTAAGACCCAACCTTCACCAGGTTATGCTTCTCTCACCTCTAAGAGCATTAGGAACTCAAAACTCACATTTCCAGATTTAAAGTTTAAACAGATCTACTCATGTGCTTCATCTTATCAATAAAAATACAACAGAATCGTATCTTTATTTACCCTATGTAAAGATACTTGTTCATTTGTTTCTAAAACCACATATACCTTAAGGCAGAAAATGCAATAAGCTTAGCCCCCACAGCCTCAGAATTGAATCCTTTTCTGGAGAACAAATTATGAGTACTGCATCTATAGTGGACAATTAGCCTTAAAACTGAAAAACGTTTAGACGACAGTTTAGAATATTCTATGTTTTAAGAAAAAAACCAAGAAAACTATTGATGATGGCTTTTGAAAAAGGGCAAAACTAAGCTTCTGAACATACTTTAAACTTCTTATTTCCATTTCATTAGCACACATTTCAGTGAAACATGAAACATATTTATGCTACATTGCCTCATGGTTGAGAATCACATGCCATGACAAATTTTACTAAGGAATATTCCATATGCCATAAATAACAGCTCCGCATGTATAACCTAACTAGTAGGAAAGAACGAGGGAGATTCTGTCAGTGAAACCCCAAATTATATCTTGATACTGCATCGTCAAAGCTGCAAAACTGAAAACCTTTCACTCAAGCAGAATAATTAATGAGCATAAATAGAATAAGTTATCCTGCAATTACTTTTCCTAGAAAATAAACAACAATCACCTCAGAAAATTGTTGTTACTTACAGCACAATGCGAGGATGACCTAATGAAGTAGCTATTCTAAGCACCAACAACCACAACAAGAGGGACTAAAAAGATGAAAAGGATGAGTTATCAAAGATAGCTTAACCAGTAATTTAACACACACACACACATTGATCTTCTGGTTAAATAATAAGACGGTCCTCATTTCAATCTTTGAATCTTATTGTAATCAAAAGAGAAGTTTTGACCAATTAATAATAAGGCAAATGAATATTGCTATTTATACCTTTCGAACTATCATATCTAATTTAACATCTATAGATTTCCACGTGAAGATTATTCTATTATTGCCTGCTAATAGAACCATTTATTAGCAAAGGATAAATAGAGAGAACTATCCTTTAATTTCCTATATTAACAAAATCTATTTTATGCCAGTATTAGCATCAGCAAACACCCAACCAAATGCTAGTTAGCTTGATTCACCACCCACCTTGTGAGTTTTGAACTTCTAAAGCCAACAATGCCTAAACTGAATATCCAGTTTCTGTGTCCTAGCAAGGTGATTGGGGGAGTTTATTGTCAGTTTAAACCGGTACAAAACCATTTTTTCCACGCATAAAGATTATAAAAGTAAATAAAAGAAAAGGAAAATGGACAATATTGTTTTTTCTATAACGATGATATAATAATAAATTAAAAATATCATATTTGTCATCACATAATGTCTTCAATGAAGATTACCAATCCATATATATATATCACTTCAAGCAGATGAAAGCCAATGAAGAAATGAGGAAGACAGGCTGACCTCTGTGAAAGCAAGATTTACAATGTAGGAGAGAAACTGTCCACCAGTTATCATAAGCACATTTGTACTCACTAGCCCACCCCTTACTTCTGAGGGCGATGCTTCAGCAATGTATACAGGAGCAGTAACAGATGCTATACCCACACCCAGGCCAACTAAAAGTCGTCCCAATATTAACACATATGGATCGGGTGCAATAGCCATGACAACTGCTCCAGCTGCAAAGACAACATCTGCAAGAAGAGTAGCCTTCTTACGTCCATAAGCATCATTAATCCAACCCCCAGATGCAGCTCCAACCATTGCACCAACCAAGGCCATGCTGACAATAGTTTCCTGCCAAGTAAAAAATCAGGATGTTTCCAGACGGCAAAAGATTCACAAATTAACAAATCATTTGCATGTTAACTAACATTGGGAGTTATATAAGACAAGGAGTTTAGTAGTCAAGGGAGCTCCAAGCCCTCCATACATCCAATTGCTCCCCTTCTGCACCTTTTGCAAACACAAGATTTGCCTACTTTTACCCAGCACCGAAATGAGCCACCCTCCCTATCAGCTAAAAGCATGCAGCTGCACAGCCTGCACACACAAGTTCTAGGGAGATGTTGCCCTTTGTGCTCTGCTTACAATGCTCCCACCATTTTTTTTAAATTACTCTTTCTTTTTTAGTTGTCTTCCTCTCTCACTCAATCAAACAAGCTCACACACACACACACAAAAGGAAGATTTTCATTGATTCCTATTTTTCATGTTCTTTCAAGAATGAAGTTTATCATTTCAGAAGACCTTAAAAGCTGATACCTGCAGGAAACTACTCTGATTGACCACCTCAAAATCATCTTTTATGTAAAGAAGGGCCCCTGATATTACACCTGCAGTTACCATTTCCAAATGAGAACATTTTCTGATAAAAAAACTACAAAAGAAAGGGAAATAATAACAGAACATGAAAAGCATGGATAAATAAAAAAAACAAGTCTTTTCTTTTAGTTCAGTTAAATTTTAGATACCGCTAAAAGAAATCCAGATAACACAATGCAGAAGCCTTTAGCACTCTTTTAGCAATTGAAGGCCCCTGATATCACACACACACCGAAGTGAGAATCCCAAGACCATGGAAAGATAATGGTTTATGTAGTGAAATCAAAAATCAATTAAAAAAACATAATTATTGGTACTTAAGGGTGGTCAAAGCCCCAAAAATAAAAATAAAAATAAAAATAAAATAAAATAAAAAACTAATAGTAAGAGTTAAAGTTGAACATAATTTTAAGTTAGTAAATATCAATTGAATGAGCAACTCAATGAAATTCCATACTGTAATCATGTTAAATGGATACTATTTCTTTCTTCAAATTCCAAATTTGAGACCAAAACTATTAACATTCAAAATCTTTTTCTTTCCTAGTTCAGAGGAACTCCAATGCCTTAGATCAGTCCAATTCCAGTGTTACAAATTGTAACTTACAACCCAGATATTCAAAAAAAACTTTTTCATCAAATGAACCAGAGACAGAATTGTATTAAGAAAAAAATAAAAAAAAAAAAGGGTAGAAAGGGATGGATACCTGTGTCATAGCCAAAGAGCAAGCCACCAATACCGGCAACCACAGTAAGTCCTAAAACATAAGGATTACTAAAATATGTCATTCTTCTCTCTGGAAACAAATCCAGATACCCTGAACTCCCTGGCAACGACTGTATCGTCATCTCCTTTCCTCTCTTTTCAGCAATTAATTCAACCCCACCAAACCAAAAAGAAAAAAAAAAAACTCAAATTCCCAGGAACTTAACTCCCAACTAGCAACACTTTCTCAATTTGGTCGTCGGCTGATTCCCAACAACGTTTTTTTCTAATTTCTTTCTCACCCAACAATGAACGATTCAAGATTATAAATTTTGACTCTTCACTCTTGAAATCTGATGATATTAGAGGAAAAGTAAATGAGTTTTCAAGGATCAAGAATCTCCCTAATGCCCAGAAATAAAAATATACACTTTCTTGCCTGGGTTATAGTCAAAACTCAAGAAATGATTAACCAATGAAACAGAGCATGCATTAAAAACCAACAACTTCAATTTTAAGGAAAGCTGAATTCTCGTCGGTTACCAAAAAAAATGAATTTTTTTTTCCCTCCGAAAGACTATGAATCCAATTTGATTTTCCCAGACAAATGTTGGGGATTTTAAACAATAATTTCCCCTTTTTCTGCCTGGAAGAGAGAAAGAGACGGTAAGAACGGTGAAAAAGGATGACGATGATTGAAAGAGACGAGGGTGGGAGGAAAATTTTATAGACAAAGTTTGAAACGTAATGATAAAAAGTATAAAACGATGGCTAAGCTAACCACCTATGGAATCCTACGCCTATTGCCTACTTAAATGCTAAGTCGTAGATTCATAAAACTAATTACTTATTGCTAATTGGAGAAGATATGGACCATGGATAGTGTTAAAAACGTGGAGTTTACTGTTTACGGTTAGATTTTAGGACATAAATTTCATGATCAAAGTAGATTTACCAGACGTATAATCTCTCGAGTAGGTAAAGAATGTTTACTCGCTCGTAACACTGCTTGAGCTTCAATATATTTTCGACGACGGTTGGACTTGGTTTCGTTTCCCTGAATTTCCAAACGTGCGATAACGCGCGGTCTTTGCGAGTCATCTCGCTCTGTAAGAAATGTTTGGAAACTTGATAAAGACGGTGAAGCGGTAAGGGCCACGTGTTCTATCCAGGCAGACGCTGGCTTTCCCTTTTTTTTTTTTTAGTGGGGCCCATGAAGGATTATCATATTCTTTTGGATCAGATTAAGAAATTAGATAAGTTAAATTGGCCACATGATGGTTTAATTATGATAATCTTTGGCTTAATTAATTGGCCCTCAACACAACTTTTAGGAGGTAAACATTTTTTTTTTATATTTTTAACCAAAAAAAAGAGTTTGAAAGCCACTTGTCTTTTGTAAAAACTATTTTTTATGGTAGTCTTTTAGTAATAATTTATTTAGTTAATATATTTAAAATTTTTTAAATATTATTTATTTAATTATTATTTTTATTAAATTTTATTAAATTATTATATTTTTATTTTAAATCAAATAAACTCTTGTGAATAAGTATTGTTACTCAAATCATTATTTATCATTTTATATCATTATATAGTACGTTAATATGTTATATTGAATAATGATGTAATCATATGACATTAATTTTCATTTTTTATGTTAATATCACGTGATATTAAAAAAATAAATAATATTTTGATTAATTTGATTTAAAATAAAAATAAAAAATTTAATTGAGTATAATAAAAAAATAAAAACTTATTTAAATTTTCTTATATGGTTCAAAGACATTTTAAAATATTATGAAAAATTTTAAATAAAAGAAGCTTTCAAACTAAATAAATCATCTTAGTTTAATTTTGAATGCAATTTGCACCATTAGTAAAAAGATTGCAACTTTTATCTTAGGGGGCTTGCGTGACCTGTGACCATTAGCTATATGTTATAAACATTGCAATTTTATATTTTAATGGCTTTGACTTATAAATTTATTTATTAAATGATTTCATTTACATAATAAGAATAATCTTCTTTTATCATAGTATTCTATTCTTTTTAATTTAAGATTTGATTCAAAATTTCTAAATTAAAAGTTTTATGATTTTATCATTATAATACATATAATGATAATGATTTTAGTTTACATAATAAGAAGATAATCTTTTGTTATCTTATAAAATACAGTATTATTTTTTTAATTCAAAGATTTGAATCGGGATTTTTAAATAAAAAATTTCCCATTTTTATCTTAAAAATACTAAACTTTTATCATTAAAAGATATGTTGATATGAATGTAGTAACTAGATTTCATGTTTATTTTAAACAAATATACACCGCTCTTTAATTATGTGTACAAGACAACAGATGCTACTAACTAAATGGTTTAAGGTTCAAGACTCAAGATACAAACGTGCGTGCATATAATAATTAATAAACATAGGCAATATCTGGTCCATATATTAAAACTTTTTTAATAAGCATACTTACCACTATTTTATTTATTTGATTAAAAATGCATCGAAATTTAAAATATTTTAAGGTCGAATAGGATAAATGTTTATACCCAAAATTAACATCCTCTCTAAGGCAGTTACAATCTGTTACATAATTTTACTTTCTGATGGTTCAAACACATTGAAACTAATACTGTAATCCAGTCCATCAGTTGCATTAAACAATAGTAATTACTGGTTGTGATCATAACTGCAGAATTCTGCAGTTACACGTGTTTGAGCGAAAATAATATCAGAAGGGATGACCTCTTGGGAACTCTTCGTGTTGCACGACAATGACTGCTGATGGAAATCAAAACCATGCACTTCGTCTGCCAATTGGGGACCCAAAACTATATGAGCCATGAACTCCACAGTCCATTTATTAACATTTCTTGCATAAAAAGTGAAAATGTACAGGTTTTGAAGACAGGAAAGTTTACTACAACACTGTTAACTAATTAACAGCATGTGAAAACATGTCTACAGGCATACGAGTCGTGATTCATTTCTTGGTGTTGAAACTTTTTGCTACCTTACAAAAGGCATGGACGGCAGGCGCCACAATCACCAGCCATCTGTAAGCTCTCCACACCACTCGTTTATTTCAGAGTTTATATATGTCGTTGTCAATATCCCTGTCAGTCAGTGGTTTACTCAACGCCAAAACCCTTGATTAGTTCGACGAATGACTCCATTATTCTCTTGCATGTTCGTTTGGGAGGAATTTTCCACCTCCGTTTTCCCTCAAGGTGAAATGTTTGTGAGACTCAGAGTCATTTTTCCGATACAAATCTTAGTCAACAATTTGACATGACTCCAATTATATTACTCTTTAGGCTTTCAAAGCAAAATCGAAACTGCAAGTTTTGATAGGCCGAGAAGATATATTAGCCATTGCCTTTATTACTGTACGTGACTGCGACCTAATATGGATTTGATCTTATCTTATCAAAGGCGTAATATGCATTGGTGAAAAAACCAACCTATAATTGAGTCATACACGGAGCATATATGTATCCAACACAACAATCATGACAAACAAGCTTCTACACTCTTCTTCATCTTCTTCTCCAACTCATATTTTTTACCATTTTTTTATCGGCAGCAGGTTGGCTAGAAACTCCTAACGAATGCCACATAGACAAAAGAAACAATTGTGTAAGTGATGACATTGTGAAGGAGAGGTGGACAGCTCAAAATATTCCATCCATGTCATCTTCATTTGTGTGGCTCTCCCAGCTCCAAATATTTTTGCAAAATGTCACCACCATGTCCTCACCCATTACGGTATAGTTTATGTTTCACAAGTCATATTTTTAATTTAAAAACATGCCTAATAGGTAGGAAAAAATTTATATTTATATATTTAAAATTTACTTTATCTCTTCTTGATATCGGTTTTGTGATATTCTATTTTATTCTTGCATTAACTCTTTATTTATAAAGACCCATAGAGAAAAAAAAAACTCTTATATTGTTTGAGTCTATCCTAACCTTTATATCTCTTATAAGGTCATATATCAGTAAAGATCTAAATCTGTTCTCATATCATTAACATTGATCTATATTTTTAATTTAAAAAATATATTTAATAAATGATAAAATGTCCATATTTATATATCGAAGACCTATCTCATGTCTTATAGATATAAAACCCGTAACATATGCATATTCTTTCTTATCTAAAACAAGTTATACTACACTTGCTTTAAATAATGTCAATATTCCCTCATCATCAAGCCTTTGATTTGAAGAAGATTGAGATGAGAAACTTTGATTGATTATGGTTTCAAAACTTAATAAAATTTGATATATGATATTTTAAATTTTACATGGGTTTATTATTGTTTGAAATGAATAGTCTGTCCCAAACGTGTAAACGATGTTAACGGACAAATGTTAAATATCTAAAATACTTTTTCTTTTTTCTCCACTCTTTTTCACTAGTTTTCTTTTTGTCAGGTTGGCTAGTGATGCTCCTTTACTTCGATTGGCTACCGCATAGCTAGATCTGGCCGTTGAATGCCATATCCAAGAGAATCTCCCTTAGGGAGCTAAGAGGAGCACGGCTAGATTGCGCTTCTGTGGGGAGATTCGGTCGAAGCTAAATTTACCATTCCAATTTAACTGCGAGAATGCTAAAGGTAGAGTGGAGAGAATTTTCTTTTGAATAAGGGATAAAAAGTTTTAAAAATGAAAATTATAACTTATATAGTATGATAATTTTTAAAATTAATCAATGATAATTTTGTCCGAAAAATATTATTATATCATCAAACTAATAAAACCAACAGTTGAACTTATGTGTTTAGTTAAAAATATTTTTTTGAGTCAAACTGTTCATGTGAAAGTATAATGAAAATTTTAAGAATCAAAGTATTTTATTTTATTTTATTTTATTTTATATTGTAGATCAAATTAAAATATAATTCTCAAAATGAGATAAAGAGATTACTATTTTTCAATTTTATAATATAAAATTTAATTTATTTGATTATTGTGGAGTTCATAAATCAGCTTTTAATTATTCAAAGGGGACTTTTGGTTTGAACAAAACCCAAGTCATTTGGTTTGAACAAAACCCAAGTCATTTGGTTCACTATTATATTCAAACATATAATTTATATAACAAAGAAAAACATCGACGAAATTAAGTCGAGGGAACTGACACAAGCCCTTCGTTTCTTAGCTTATATTGACAACTTAGTCGATGATTTTAACAGTGATGATTTCAACAGTTATTATGATGATTTTAACGATGACGATTATTATTCTGACGGTGATGATGTTTATGGTTTATTTAAAATTGATGACAACGATTTCTTATTTCTCATAGTGTCCAGATCAATTTTTTTCAATTCTATAAAAAAAACTTTATTTTTAATTATTAGCTCAAAAAGAAAAGTTTTTATTTTGATAATTTGATTAATTTTAGAATGTGCTATTGAATTTGAAGCTTCGGATTGAAATTCATGAAATTGGCGGAATGTAATCTTGAATTATAGAAGACAATTAAGGCTAAACAAGAAAAAAAAAGGAATTTTTAGTGAAATTTGTTGCGGAAAGGAGTGGATTTGATGGTATCACCTAATATGCATGGAAAAAATGCCTACATATAATTAAGTCATACACGAAGGATGCATACACCCAACACAACAATCATGACAAATAAGCGTCTGCACTCTTCTTCTTCTTCTCCAACACACATTTCCATCATTTTTTTATTGACAGCAGGTTGGTCAGAAACTCCCAACGAATGCCACATGGACAAAGGAAACAATCGTGTGGGTGATGGAATTGTGAAGGAGACGTAGACATCTCAAAATATTCCATCCACGTCAGCTTCATTTGCGTGGCTCTCAGAACTCGAAATGTATCTTTGCAAACCGTCACCACCAGCTGTTATGTCCTCACCCAACATGATCCTTCCTACCTATCTAAAACAACGTACACTAGACTTGCTTTGGATAATGTCTATATTCCCTATTCATCAAGTCGTTGATATGAAGAAGATTGAGATGAGAATCTTTGTTTGATAATGGTTTCCAATCTTAATGAAATATTTTAAATTTTAGATTAAATTGAAATATAATTCTTGAAATTATAAGAATGTGATAAGCGGTGATTATTTTTTAATTATATAATATATAAAATTTAATTTATTTGATTAGTGTAGAGTTAATAAACCATATCATGAGCTTTTAATTATTCAAAAAGGACTTTTGGTTTGAGCGATGATTTCATTATTATACTTATAAAAGTGAGAGAATGAATATTTTTAATTTAAGCATATATTACATAAGAGATAAAAATAGTGATAAAATCAAAATGGTGACGAGATTGATCGTTGTTATCTTTAAATTTTTAATTTTTTATTATTATATAGATAAAATTTAAAATGCATAAATCTATCACCTTATGTAGTTATCATTTTAACAACTCTTCATTTGATTACTGTTAAGTTAATAAACCATATCATGAGCTTTTAATTATTCGAGGATGACTTTTGGTTTGAGCAAAACCTAAGTCATTAGGTCTATGATTTCACTATTATACTTATAAAAGTGAGAAAATGAACATTTTCAATTTAAACATGTTTTATATAAGAGAGAAAAACAATGATAGAATTACAGTAGCGACGAGATTGATAATTATTATTTTTAAATTTTTAAATTTTTATTATTATATGTATAAAATTTGAAATCTATAGATTCGTGAATTTATATAATTACTATTTAATCACTCATGTAAAATTTTAAATCTTTCACTGAAAAAAACAATTAAATGAAATTAAATTGGTAGAGAATGTACAAAAACGGAGCTGAAAAAAAAACGAAAAAAAAAATTGGGCCTTATTTTATGCCTCTCCTTAAAGAGGAGACATATTGGTAATTGCCATCTCCTTATTTTTGGGCCAATTCTTGCCGCAAACTCCGACATCGGTACATACAATTGAACCGATGCAAATGTCTTTCTAACAGGAACCCACTGACTTAACCCATGGCTCAGGCCCAGCCAAAGTTAGGAACTTCGGGACACCACCAAGTAGTAACTATAACTATTTGATATAAGTAGAAAGGTATGATTATGACCGTTTCTATGTACATCTTAGTACTAAAATATTGTATTTTTATTTTAAATTAAACTCTCATATTGTGATACTAGCTTTAAATTAAGATGGACTTGCAAGTGAATACGTAATAGATGTTCTAGGCATCATAAAAATATAAAATTAAACATTATTTGGTGATAAATTAGCATAAACTAAAAGCCATAATTGCATGAGACTTTCCAAGGGAGGTCATGAGACATTAAGATTTAAGACAAACCAGGTGGCTCAGCACATTAGAGGAACTTCGACAAGATTAACTCAATCAATTAGATCGTTTGTTTTAACAGTGAAAAAATTTCAATTCTGAATATCAATAATTGATTATCAGTATTATTACTGTTCATAATATAAGCCATTTGATAAGATAGAAAAATTACACATTTACATTTTAATTTAAGAATTGGAGTAACTCATTTTTCTCTAATTTATTTTTATAAG
This sequence comes from Theobroma umbraticum, assembly GCF_002168275.2. Lineage (NCBI taxonomy): Eukaryota > Viridiplantae > Streptophyta > Magnoliopsida > Malvales > Malvaceae > Theobroma > Theobroma umbraticum. The sequence continues at coordinate 2,340,376 of NW_018397264.1, forward strand.
GAAAAGAAGATAATAATGAATGGTAACCTTTATTATCATTTATAAGCATTGACGGCCTTAGAGTACAGTGGATTAGTGGAGGAGAATGTGAAGTGAGCAGTCTTAGCACTGGCCACTAGTTTTGGTCCGCAATGTCACAATCATACTAGGCGTGGTCTATCCCTCATAATACTATGTCATTAAAAGTTTAAACCACCTGATCACTTTGATTAGAGACAATACAATAAAGTAAGTATCCTAATTAATCATTGTTTTACCATAATCACAAATAGCTAATTGATTTTTGTTTATAAGCTTTTTGTGAAAGAGGAAAAATTCTACTTAGATATACCATCAACATCATTGACTAGCAGCTTTAGTTCATTAAACCATTTGCCTTGTATCTAATACAAACTACCAAATTAATAGTGATTATGAGATAATTAACCAAGCATTATTAAAGAAATGAAATTCCCAAAAAATTCGAGCATAAATTTTTATTAGTAATTTTAAACATACAAGTCGGGTTTAATAAGTATACTAAATTTTACCGTAATGAACGGATCCACCAACCTATTGGGGGCTTTTTCATAGGGTTAGCCGTGGTAGTTAATAGCTCCCTATAGTCAATAGCAATAGATGACACGTCATAAAAGTATGGTATTCCTTTGACACTCGCTTCCCCTGTCTTCACTTTACGTTCTCACTTCAAAAGCGTGATGCAACTACCGACTGGTCCAACACTCCCCGTCTTGCCACTAAAATCCCCCACCACTAAGTTTTGCCCCATTTCTCCTTTCTTATCATTTTCAGTTCCGAGCTCAATTGTGTTTTCCGTTCATGCACCGAACGCCGCCTGCAAATTGGGCATAGGTTTCTTGTCCCTTTGCTTACCCCAGATATAATATTGGATCCACAGCAGCTGCCTGCTTTGGAGACCATTCGTCGTTAGTGTGAGTAAGTTATTTGCAGTGTATCTACCGTTCATACTTCATTGTCTTTGTCAGTGTGAGCTTGTGTTCGCTACTTGCTCTCTTCAGTCTAAGTAAGGAACAAATTGGCCAAATTCAGGACGTATCGTGGGACCAATACTGTCCCACAAACTTTAATACAGCTGCTTTCCTACTTACTAGTGTACTTTGATTTTATTTTTATTAAAAATGAAATTAGGTTTGGGCATTATTGTTTGGAGTTTGAGTTTGATTTGAATTATGATTTTCTATACGTGTATGGTTAATGGAAAGAAGTTAAGAGTACTTTTTTAATTAGTATAAAAGTTATGTAAAATCTTATCGGATTAGGATTAGGATTAATTTAATTTCTTATAAATATGAGTCTTATGTTGCATATTGAGATATACATAAGTGGCAAACAACAATCCACAAATAATTTTGTGAATTCTGCTTTAATTTTATCTGTGTTTTCTTCCTCCGACTTCTAGTGTTTCTTTTTCTGGTTGAAGTTTGATAATTGTTATTTCAATTTCCGAAAATCAATCAACTCTCCGTGATTTCAATTAAAAAAAAAAGGTATAATGATTTTTTTTTTTTAGTTAGATTTGTGTATCTTAAATATCTAAAAGATGATTCTGTTTAAAGAAAAGATTTTAAATTTTAAACATAAATTATAACCAGAATTATTATTTGTGAATAAAATTAATTGGTTTCCTTATTTTTATATTTAAAAATAGGGTTGATTGTATTTTTTTTTTTTATAAAACTTCAGTCTTTAAAAAATATTTGAAGATAAAATTTTCTTTTTTGTAGTTTTTATTTTTCACCGTCCTTGTCTTCCGTTTCACTTTTTTCTGAACTTCCTATATATATATATATATAAAAGGTGGTTTAGCTCTTTTCCTCTGCCTGTACACCTAATTCAATGAAAACTTTCTCATCAAATTCTCTGTTCTCTCCTAAGCCTTTATATATTTTCTCTCCGGTCACACAAGTCCTTCTTCTTGTGTTTAGGTGTCGGGATGGAGTCTGAGGACGACATAATTGACGACTTGGTTTCGATGGAAGACGATTTTTACAGCGGCGATTTTAGCGATTATTACGACGACCCTAACGATGAGGATAACGATTACTACTCTGATGGTGATGATGATTATGGTTTACTTGAAGACGACGAGGATGATCAAGAGGCCGTCGTTTCTCGTCGCGACCAGGTAATTTTTTTTTCTAATTTCAGAAAAAAAAGAAAAGCTTTATTTTATTAATTAGCTCGGAAAAAAGTTTTATTTTAATAATTCGGTTAATTTTAGAGTGTGTTATTGAATTTGAAGGATAATGTAATTTTGAATTATAAAAGACAATTAAGACTAAACAATTTGTTGCAGAAAGGAGAGGCGACAACGCTTGAAAATAATAGTACAAGTATAAAGAATAGAGATAATTCAAGGAGATATTTGGAATTTTTTTATATACTTTTATTCGTTTAGATCCCCAGTAGAATGATGAAATGGAATATTATGTACCTGATCATAGACTATTTTCAGGCTCGAGGATTATTTGAATGATTTGGTAGTTACCATTATTAACGAGGTAGTGATTGGCGTAAGGGTTGGTAAATGGGGTCACAGAATCTTCCTCCATGCAATGCTGATGTTGTTCTTGATTTTTTTTTTGTCTTTGATTGATTTGTAATTCAAATAATTTGTTAAGTTAGGACCTCATTGCATCTTGGTTTTGATATAGTGATGATATAGGTTTGAGGTTTAGTTTTGGGTTTGATGAATACAAGTGATAGTGGGCAGTAATTACTTCCTTTCCACGTTCTTTCTTGTCAATAGAAGAAATTCCAGGCTTCAAATTTTCAAGTTTAAAAAATCAAAAACATAACACATTGAATTTAATACAACTATTTCCTGCTCTACTATCATTATTAACATGTTTTGGTTTCTATTGCAGCTAGGGTATACTGTTTTGAAGGAAGCAGATATAAAACAACGACAGGAGGATGACATTTCTAAAGTTTCTACTGTTCTTTCAATATCAAGAGTTGACGCAACCCTTTTGCTCCGTTATTATAATTGGTAACATGTTCATTCTCATTGTTCTGCCCTTTTGGTGGTATTGAGGTTCCTATTGTGTTACTTACATTTGTTTGCTGGTATAGTTCTCAAGTTTGTCAATTAGTTCTCTTTTACATCTATTTTATGGGCACCAACTGTTGGCATCCTTTTCTGTATCAAAATTAGCAAGCAAACCATTCTGCGTTCTAGGAAAGATGGATGTGGTTGCTTTTGCATGCTGTACTTTTCTGGTGTTAAGGCTGTTTGTATTATTATTTTCTGGAAACTTGTTTTTCTGAACATGGTTGGCATAGCAGGAGTGTCAGTAAAGTGCATGATGAATGGTTTGCTGATGAAGAAGGAGTACGGCAAACTGTTGGATTGTTGGAGACACCAGTTGTTCAAGTATCCAATGCTAGAGAAGTAAGTTCTATAGATCTGTGAATTTGTTTTTCTTTTTTTGGGTAATTTTTTCTTTTCTGATTGTTTATCTCTGTTAATTACCTACTTATCACACATATTTTTGTTTCCTGACCAGCTTACTTGTGGGATTTGTTTTGAATCTCTCCCGCGTGACAATATTACTTCAGCTGCTTGTGGTCATCCTTTTTGCCGGACTTGCTGGCAAGGTATCTCTCATATGCTGTGTCTGATAGGCTAACTTTCCATCTGATCTAAGTGATGGTTGTATGCAAATGTTTTCTCCGTTATTCAAAATTAAAGTTTCTGCTGAATATTGCCTTAAAAACATACCGATTTGGCCTTGGGAATCAAGGTTTTGATTTTCATATATTCGGTAGCTAATATATACTGCTTTTAGTGTAATTTTGTTATTCAAAGTACTTCTTCTTTTTCTGCTTTTTGACATGCAAACTTTGCTTATACTTTTTGTTGCTATATTTGGTTTATTATGGTAGGCTACATTTGTACAACCATTAATGATGGTCCTGGATGTTTATCACTAAGATGTCCTGTTCCATCTTGTAATGCTGCCGTTGGCCAAGATATGATTGATAAATTGGCAACTATTGAAGAAAAGAAAAAGTATTCTCGTTATCTACTTAGGTCTTATATTGAAGACAACAGGAAGGTATGTTTTGCATTTGAAACCCTGAGATATACCATTATAACTTTATGATACAATTGATTCCTTTTCTCCTTCCTTAAATTAGTCATAAAAAATTTAAACCTGTGTGTTTGCTGATGACTGAACTACTGAAAGTTGGGTAGACTCTTCTTAATGCATATATGCATGCATGTGTCCCCATTTATTTAGCATTTGTGAGTGCAATACGTAATTGAGCATGAATTTCTGGTTCCCTTAGTTTTCATGGGGCATCTCTTTATGCATGTAGTTCTTACCTTTTTTTTCCTTGTTTCTTCTTTTCTTCTTGTTTGCTGCTAGACCAAATGGTGTCCTGCTCCAGGGTGTGAATTTGCTGTTGATTTTGCTGTCGGCGGTGGAAATTTTGATGTCTCCTGCATTTGCTCACGTAACTTTTGTTGGAATGTAAGTTTCTTCTGACTTCTGATAATTTGTTAAATTAGATTTCTTGGACATTATTCTCTTCCAGATGTCTAAGTTCTACCAAATCTTGGTCACAGTGTACGGAAGAAGCTCATCGTCCTGTTGACTGTAATACTGTGGCAAAATGGATTTTAAAGAATAGTGCAGAGTCAGAAAATATGAATTGGTAAAGAGACACTCTAACGAAACATTATTAACTTTTTATAACTTAGTGCTAAGTGCTAACCTTGTTTGATTTTTAATTGCAAAGCCAGTTCTACCTATCTTTATTCTATTGCATGTATTAGCCCCTTCATTCATTTAAATAGTTTGTTATCTTGTAGCTTGAATAAAATATGGTGGAAAATTTTCTATCTTTTTTACTACTTTTGTTGTATGCTATGTTCAGGATACTAGCTAATTCCAAGCCTTGTCCCAAGTGCAAGCGTCCAATTGAAAAGAACCAAGGGTGTATGCACATGACATGCACGCCACCTTGTAAATTTGAGTTTTGCTGGTAAGTTTTAAATCCTTTGTTGGTACGGGAAAACAGACACTGCTTGATATGATGAGATATATATGGCGAGTGTGTCTGCTTAGAGTTTAGAGTGGGATAGGGTCAGAGAACTAGGGATTTAAAGGCTTATGGCTATATTTGGAATAAGGGCTTGGATTCAGGAATCAATCAGGTTTGATTCAATAGTAAATCTGAAAAGAAGATTGAAATTGAGGGGAAAGTGTGCTGGAGAAATTTTAGGTAGTGTTCTGTGAATGGGAAACCAAGAGTGTTGTGACAATTAAGGAAAAGAAAGGAGGAAGAAAAAAAGAAGAATACAACAATATTTTAGGTATCCATGCCTTAATAATCTTTATTCTTGTAATTTCATTAATTAAAAAGCTTACATTAATTTCTACTCATAATTTCATTGATTAAAGCCTAATAAAACCCAAAGATTAGTAATGAATTCAAGGCTATCCCTAAAAATACTAGGACTAGGATTCATTATAGGAAACAAACTAGTAAGCTAAATAAACAAGCTTGGATTCGGAGAAAATAAGACTAAACTCCTAGATAATTTGAAATTCTCCAACAAAATTAGCCCTAGGGTGCGTTACTTGCTGAAATTATGATGCTGTCCGTGAAAATAAACTACACAAAATTCATGATAGGTAATCCAAAGTTCCTAGATTAAATTACATAAACATTGGGAAAGAATTTGAGGTCTTCAGCTGCTGTATCTCTCTTTTCATAAAGTCTGTAATCTTAATTTATGTGATTTTCAATTATATGTAAATGCAGGTTATGCCTTGGCACGTGGTCAGAACATGGTGAGAGAACTGGTGGTTTCTATGCTTGTAATCGTTATGAAGCAGCTAAGCAAGAGGGAGTGGTATGGAGATTAATAATTTCTTTTTTGTAATTCTCTTTTTAACATCTGCTTGAGTAATGGTTGGGCTTGGAACTCATATTTCATATTATTGCTTGCAGTATGATGAGGCTGAAAGAAGGCGAGAAATGGCAAAGAATTCCTTGGAGAAATACACTCATTATTATGAGCGCTGGGCGAGCAATCAATTGGTAAGCAAATGCTACTTTTAAGTCCTACCCATTTCCGTGCATTGTTATTTCCATACGTCCTTAATGAATTTTCTTCTTCTTACTTTAATATTTTTTCAGTCAACACCTATATTCTGTGATTTTATCTGCTATGTGATTTATGCTAGCAACTCACACTTTAGACGTTTCCTGTCAAACGTGAAGCTTCCTGTGCCTTTGTATCAAACAAAGGTATTTGACATGTCAAGGATTTCTAAAAATGACTTTTATATGAGCTAACAACCATATTTAATATATGTAAAAAGAAAAAGACAACAGACAATGATGAGGGGAAAGTAGGGAAGGAAAACAATCTGAATGGCCGAGGCCTTTTGAGAATTTTGTATCCCAGATACAAAAAAACAGATGTCATTATCTGGTTATTGTTTTCACAGAAAGTGGCACTTTTGAGAATTTTGCTCTGTTTTTTGGGTAAGTGACTTTGCTCATTGATGTGCCACCAAATGCTTAACTTTTGAAATTGCAATTGGAATAGAGGATCCAGTCTTCTGCTTCAAAGTGTAGTAACTACATTCTATTGGGTAGTATAGCTTTAATAGAAAATGATGAGTTGGCATTGTTTTCATAAATGCTATTTTTGGATGTTATAAGCTTCTGTGATTGGTTCCATCTTAGCTTTGTCTATTTTTCCTCTTATTGATTGAATTAATAAAATTTTGAATTTTTCTATTGATAATAAATTTGCATAACCTGAAAGTTCCTATTTGCAGTCAAGGCAGAAGGCTCTTGCAGATTTAAATCAGATGCAAACTGTGCAGGTGAGCTTTTACCTCCTCTCTTTTTATTTTGAAATGTGCTTCTAGCTATTCCTATTTGTTAGTATTATTTTTGCTTGGTTTTACATCTTCATTGTTTTGCCTTAATTAGCTGATTCACTTGTCATTTATATTTGGCTTTTGGGTTTTCTTCTTCAAGTGAACATAAAAACCTTATTCTTAACAAAGGCAGCTCTTTTAAATGATATTTGGGAGTTTATGAGACTTTACTACCTTTTTCTTAGGTTTAGCTTATTTTTTCAAATTTTCGTTCACAACAGTTTTTGGAAGGAATGTGTGTTATAGTAAACTCTTAGAGTTTGCCAAATGATAATGCCCTTGGGAATTATTAGAAGCATCTTTTCAGCATGGTTGGTTGTGTTTGGAAGTTCTGCAGTGGGTGCAATTTCTATTGGAAAGCAGCTTTGAGATCGTTACTTGTTGTCATTCAAATTGATAGTGACCTCATAGCTATATTAGAACTCTATGAAGGATACCACCTTTTCTTCTTCTTTCTTATAACCCTTTTTAATTTTTAATTTCTAAGCAAATTTCTTGAATTTTGTCAGCTCGAGAAGCTTAGTGACTTACAATGCACACCTGAGTCTCAGCTTAAGTTTATAACAGAGGCATGGCTTCAGGTAAATCAGTCATATTCACACCACATGTTTATTGCTTTTTCAGAAAAATTTGAAATTCATGTTTTTGTGATACTTCAAATGTTGCAGATAGTTGAATGTAGACGAGTTCTCAAATGGACTTATGCGTATGGGTATTACCTTCCTGAGCACGAGCATGCTAAGAGACAGTTTTTTGAGTACTTGCAAGGTACAAGCGTATTTTCAGAAATGCTTGGAGGGACTAAGATGTATTACAAATTTATTTTTCTTTATGGACAATTAATAATGTGACCAAGTTTGCATTTTGTTTAGGGGAGGCGGAGTCTGGTTTGGAAAGGCTTCATCAGTGTGCTGAGAAGGAATTGAATAAATTCATTCTTTGTGATGGCCCATCAAAGGAGTTTGATGAGTTTCGTGCAAAGTTAGCTGGGCTGACTAGGTATGTCATATATCTACTTTTAAATGAATGACTTTGTGTTTATGTTCAACAAAATTATTCTGGAATCTGGCTTTCTTTTTCTCGTCTTGAAGCTGTGTTGACATGCACAAACTTCTTTCTCGTACTTTTAGTCATATTTAGTAAACAAATGTTCATGAGAGGGGCAGGATCTGGAAATGAGTTGAGAGCCTTTTCTAATTCAGTTTCTGGTGCATTTCTTTGTTGCAGTGTGACGAAGAATTACTTTGAGAATTTGGTTAGAGCGCTTGAGAATGGGCTAGCAGATGTGGACTCCCAGGCTGTTGCAGCTTGCAGTAAGACAACAAGCTCGAAAAATTTGGGAGGGACTAGCAAGGGGCGAGGGGGCAGGGGAAAAGGGAGTTCTAAAACTGGTGGCTCCAGCAGAAATGTAGATGATACAAGTAATTAGTCTTGTGGATGCCGTGCCTTGGTAGTTTCTGGGTTTTTGGTGGGTGAATATACAAGTCCTTCACTACTTAGGGGAGCCTATCTTATTTTTGGATTGCGTCTTTTGCTGTATATATGACATATATAAATGTATATTACATATAGTATGCTTCCTATCAAATATAACCTGCCGACTTGCCTTGCTTACTGATTATGGCATATTATTATTCCTATATATTAAATATGCTTTTGAATGCAAATATGGCCGAAAGGTAAAGAAGTCAGTGTAGAGCTTGTATCTTGTCCTTTTGTGTCTCTCTTATTGGCTCTGTTGATAAGACCGTGGAGAGTCAGACTGTGGGTTCAAAACTGTGAATTTAATCTTTTTAAAATAGAAGATTTGGTCTAACGAGATATGGTAAGAATTGCAAATTTTACAATATAGAAAAAGAAGGGTTGTCTAATTTGATCTTTTTGCCTTTTAAGACTTCACTTTAAGCTTGTGATATCACAAAATTTGAGGATCCAAATCAAGTGCATCATGACCAGTCGTTTTAGATTCAAAAAAAGTTGCCCTCAAACATATTTGTCAATGGGAAAGATTCAGTACTTGGCTTCGTTCAACAATATGAGTACCAAAACAAGACCTTCCTTCATTAACATATGGAGCTTGTAATCTTATGTATATCGTAGGGGAGCAACTCTATAACTATGCAGACAGACAAATATCCTTTCTATTTAAAAAAAACCTTAACATGCATTGGACTTCCCATTGCAATATATATATATATATATATATATATATATCATCTTTCTGTTTGTGGGAAGAAAAAATTTGTAGTAAGCTCTCAAATTGAGTTACCATATATGTATAGCTGGCAAAAAATGTTCATCTTAGTTGCCCAGATTGTTTTAATATTTTGATGCTCACTGCATTTAGCAATGCTCTAGAATATTGACGAGACGCCATTTTCCAGTCCATGCCTGTCAGCATCATTGCCTTAAACTCTTCATAACTGATTCGACCATCCTACAATATCAAATCAATGCAACAAAACGGAATTAGTTATAATTCACCGACGATATTATACCAAAGTTGTTGGTTTTAAAGGATTTTTTTTTACCTTATCCAAGTCGACATCGTGCATGATGTCTCTGATCACCTGTTCATTGTTGGGACCAAGGTCGTCATGCAACAAGGCTTCTTGCAACTCTTCAAATTCGATATAACCGCTTTGGTTCTTGTCGAAGTGATGGAAAGCTTGAAAGAGATGCTCGTCGTTGCTCATCCTTTTCAGGTGAACGGCCATTGTCACAAACTCCTCGCAGCTAAGCGTACCATTTCCATCAATGTCCGCCTTTTGGATAACACAGCACAGAACAAATTTCGGATAATTAGAAAAAGTTTCAAAACCCTTGCAAGAAGTGAGTTAATTCCTAAGTGATTTGAACTTAATTACCGCATCCATCAACATCTGCACATCAGGGTCAGCAACACAATGTCCAATCTTTTGAAGGCCATCTCTCAGCTCCTCGAATGACAAGTGTCCATTCTCGTCAGTGTCCATCATGCGGAACATCTGTACAATTGCATCGGTTTGCTCATTTGGCAAGTTGCCCGCTACCACCTGGAAATGAAGAGACATGAGCACCTCTCATGAGGGCCTGAATTAAGCCACAGCCACATTGAACACAGGAAAGCAAAGAGAAGAGGTTTCAAATTAAGACTTACCCTAAGAACTTTCTTCTTGAACTTGCTCATAAAGGAAAACTGCTTGATCCTTGTTCTCACATTTTCTCCCAGATTAACATTTGGAGCGTGTTCCAAGTTTTGTATCCAAGGATGTTCTTCATTTAACACACACAAAAATTATTAGTGAGGAGAGATTGGTCCTCATCACATGCATGCTTTTTTGTTTCCAATACATGTGAATGCAGGAGAGGGAAAATTAATGCATTTTATAAAAGGAAACAGCAGGTATAACTCTAGGAAATTAACTTGTCCATTTCAAATGCTGCAATGGGGTTATCGTTTATCAAGTCACATTCAAGAATTGCTACCTTTCGTCTAAGTTGAATGAGTTAAGAACAATTCTCTATGTTAGCTGTTGATTATATGCGGCTTCTCTGCTACATTTGTGTACACACACAAAAATGGAAAATGTATTTTCAACGGGTAATAGGAGTGATCATTTGTAGTCGAATATGTCAATAGAAATACATACCAAAGACCTCCTGAACCGTCATCCGACTGTATGGATTAGGATCAAGCATGCTCCTCACAAGATCCTTTGCTTCTTCAGAAACCTTTGGCCAAGGATCTCTTTCAAAGTCTATGTTACCTTTTATAATTGCATGTGCAATTCCTTCCTCAGTGTCTGTCCTAGTCATAGCAAAGACCTCCCGTTAGAAGGCATCAAACACATACTTTTGGCATTTGAGGAACATTGAAACCAAACTGCAAAGTGGGAAAGGGAGTAACCTGCCCAGAAAGGAGGAACGCCACAAAGCAAGATGTACAGGATAACACCTATACTCCATATATCAACTTCCTTACCATAATTTCGTCTCAGGACCTCTGGAGCCATGTAATAAGGACTTCCAACAATGTCACTGAAACGCTGACCTGCAATCGATGATAAAGAGAAAGCTCAGGCCATGTCTACAACAACTAACTAGGCTTTTTCTCACCAGGTGAAGAATCATTCAAGAACAGGTGGAAGATTTGTATAACTAAAAGCTTACCAGGTTCGTAGAATATGGAGAGGCCAAAATCAATTGCTTTTATTGGTGCAGTTTCACTTTCATCTGCCAACAAGAAATTCTCAGGTTTTAAATCCCTATGTATCACTCCATGTTCATGGCAGACCTGCAACAAATATTAAATAGATTTGAAAAACTGTCGATGTATGAAGCAACAAGTTATCATCATCAGTAGAGTAAAAGAATAAAGATGAATGTACATTGTAAAACAAACGCCATGTTTGTCCAATAAAAACACACACAATTTGAAGGTATTATAGCTTACATTATGAATCAGCAGGAAAAGATATATAACATCTTAATTTGATGTTTAATTAATAATAATGATAATAATTACCTTGACAATCTCCAAAATGGTCTTGATAGCGGTGGCAGCAGCTCGTTCCGTATAATGACCTTTAGCAACGATCCTATCAAAAAGTTCACCTCCATGGCAAAGCTCCATAACAAGATAGACAGCTTCTTTATCCTCGAAGGCTTCCCTAAAGGTAACAATATTGGAATGCTTAGGCAAATGCCTCATGATCTCAACCTCCCTCCTCACATCTTCCACGTCGATCTCCGACCTCAGCTTTGCCTTGGATATCTTCTTACACGCGTAAGCTTCCCCGGTTACCAGGTCGAAGCATTGATGCGTGACCCCAAACTCACCCCTCCCTAACTCTTTTCCCAACTCGTATCGCTCCAAGATGTTGTCCCCGGACGAATCCTTCAAAACGTTACCGTTCGTCACGCGTAGGTTCATCGATTTACGTGCCGCCTCGTGGTCGAAACTCGCATGCAGCTTGCGTTTCGTTTTGGAGGTGTTGTAATAAGATTTCTTGGATACTACACCTACTAGCCTCGACGGTGTCGATATGCAGCTCCCCATGGGATGGCGCCGGCGACGAGGACGAAAACTACGTTTTGGGTTGATCGGGGCTGATTTGGTTTGACGTTTCAAATCATAAACATCCCGTGGGAAGAAAGATTGATTCTTGAGGGCGCGGTGGTGGCCAGGGAAATGAGAATGTAAACCCTAGCAAAGGAAAAAGACAATGGCGACTAAATTTGGTTTATTGCAGGAAGTTGGGAGGAGTTTTGAGAAACAACGTTATTGGTTTGTCCCGCCATTTTCTTAGGACAGTTAAATTCCGTTATCGTTAACGTTAACGCCATTGATTTTGGTCATAAATACCAGCCAATTTTTGGGCTCTTTAGAACAAGAGCCACTCAAAACTAGGGATTCTTTTTTTTTCCCCTCAAATTTCCTTTTCTATATATATAAAACTTAATTTATTAAAAGGGTAATGAAATAACTCTCATGAAAATGAATAAATAAATGGGTTGATAAATTAAGATCATCAAGGAATATATATAATTTAATTTAAAAAATTGCAGATAATCACAATTAATTATCAACATTTGCAATAATCAGCAGTAAATACACATATGTAGCTGCATATGCAATAGATGGTAACAAATTTTTCTTCATTAAAAGTATACACTTACATTGAGCATTATTCAAAATTTTGGGTTAATTCCTACAAAGCATATACATCTGGAAACATTTGGGTTTTCCTTCTTAGAACTCTGATCTCTGCTGAGGAAAGAAGCTTTCATTCTCTAACATTTGACACATCAAGATCACTTGCTAAACCCATTTTGTTTGAAATGAGAGGCACTGGGAAGCAGCAGTCTTGTGGCAACCATGAAACTCCTTTGTTGCTCCATTGAGACTCCAACACGACCAGGAATAGATAGATGAAAGCAAGAAGAGAGATTGCAAAAGAGAGATACATCTCTCCTTTGAAAGAAGTACAAGCTGGAACTGATGAAACATTCATTGTTTCTTTGAGAGAGTTGGATGTATCAAAGATGAGATGAGATGAGAAGAGAAGAGGGTGTGGTGGAGTTTTTAAATAGGGAAAAGATGGTATGTATAAATCAAATTCAATGAATGATTAGTTAAGAGAGCAGAAGAAATCTCTGACAGAGAGGCTTGAAAGGTATGGGTAATGGGGAGGAGGGGGGGACTTGTTTTGTCACTGGGGGGTCAATGCATTGAATCTATTGATGCAACACCCAAGTTGGTCATGTGGGTGCTGCTTTCTTGCTCTATATAAATAATTCTTTTCCAAGTTCATGCATTGAGGGACCCATCCGGATGCATGTTCTCTGAACCTATTTTTAGGTAGTATCTCTTGTGTTGTCTTTTCTTTTTAATTGTATGATGTTTCTATGCTTTAGGACTTGGAAAATGACATGTCCATTGTCCAACCGTACATATGAATCCTGGCATGCAAATGGGTTCAACTTGAGCCACTTGAGGTCATTTCCAATTGTCTGGTCTCACCTCATGTACTGCGAACATGGGCAAACATTGAGCTAAAACCCAGCGCCATCTATTCAGCGAAAGAAACCTGTGGGCTTGATTTAAAAAAAAAAACGGTTTCTGTATTCATATATTATAAAATTTAATTTCATATTTAAAATTAAAATATATAATTTTTAATTTAAAAAATTAATTTATTTTTTTTAATTTTATATTAAAAAAATAATATTAATTTTGAATGCATATCTACATGATGAGTGATATACATATGATTTAAAGTGATAATGTAGAATGTCATATATTAATATGATGACGTGATAATATTGACGTACATTGATATGTTGATATGTCAATGTGTATAGGATAAATTAAAAAAAAAAATATATGTATTAGAGAAAAATTGAAAAAAATATATAATATAATACTAAATTGAATAAAATTAAAATATTAAAAAATTAAATTAAAAAAATATTTAAAAAATATAAATATTTAAATAGATGATAGATATATTTATTAATAAGTCAAATATTTAAGTGTAAAAGATTTATGATGTTCAAAAATATATACAAATATTTTTTTACTTAATTATTTGATTCTAGAATACAAAAATTAATTTGAATTCTCCTTCTATAAAAAAAATTAAAAAAATTTCATACCTAAAATCAAATTCAGATGAATAACTTACATTTTATTGAAATAAAATAATATAAAAAACTAAATAAATTTTTCTTCTTCTATTTATAATAGTGTAAAAATTTAAAATTTATTTGATGTAATTTTTAACTTGAGTTGAATTCAAATCAATAAAATAGTTAATTTAGTTACAACTTTAACAATTTACAAATATCCAGTTGTTTGAAATTATTCAACCTTACCCAATTTACTTTTATTTGAATTTATTAAATATCTTTATAAAATGATTTTATTTAAGTTCAAATACCACAATTAATTTTTATTAAATTTAAATTTAAAATTATTAATTTGGATTACAAAAAATTTGTAAATACAAAATAAAATGATACAAATATTTACAATTATATTTAACTCTATCAACCATAAATGCACTTTTAATTTAAAAATTTCAACGTAAAAAATATAATTTAAAATATTAAACAAAATAAAAACATAAAAAATAAATAAAAAATTGAAGGGGCAAAACAGCTTAGATTCTATATTGTAATAAGAAGTTTGTCAAGCCCAAATTAATAAAGTTAGAATGAAAAATATTTTTATAATCAATGCTAACTCTATATCTCCCTTTTTATTTTTTTAAAATTAAATTAACTTATTTTGGTAATTAGTTCAACTCAAATTAAAAACTAAATTAAATAAATTTTAAATTTTTAACTATTATAAAATAAAAAATTATTTAATTTTTATATTATTTTATTTCACATAATGCAAGTATTCATTTAAATTTGATTTTAGTTATGAAATTTTTTTTTTGAAATTTTTTTTATAGAAAGAGAATTTAAACTTAATTTTTGTAAAAAAAGATAAATTAATGTATATATTTCACAATTAAATGATCAAGTAAAAAAATATTTATATATATTTTAACATCATAAATATTTTACACTTATTTGTTTTATTAGTAAGTATAGCTATTATTTATTTAAATATTTTTAATTTAATCTCTGAATAATTTAATTTTGTTTAATTTAATCTGTATATTATATATTTTGTTCAATTTAATCACTATGACATAATATAAAAAAAATTAAAATTTTTTATTCACCGTGTGGCACTTGACACTTTAATATTACTATATCATTATATTAGTGTCACATGTCATTATCACGTCATCATGTTGGTGTAATGTGACATGTCATATCATGTGAATGTTACATTAAAAAATATATCACATTAATATTGATGTCAACATTGACGTTATATCTTTTAACAATAAAATTGAATTCCATTAAAAAGAAAATTAAAATTAAAATAATTTTTAAAATTAAGATATTAAATTATTTTAATTTTAAATATAAAAACTAAGTTACATAAAATATATAAATACAAAAACTAAATAGGTATTTTAACCATTCTTATGATTCTAAGGAAGATTGCAGCTCTAGGCTCTAGCTTTGAACTGAAAAGGTCAGACTAGGAGGAGAATGACACAGATTTTCCTTAATAAATTAAAATATCCAGCAGCAAAAACCAAAGTAAAAAGTGACAATCATCCGAAGATTGGAAAAATTGAAACAATATAAAATAGAAAATTATTATTTTTTTCTTAGGTGTCTAGTTGAAATCACAAACTAGCTTATGCCCATAAATCCTATGGAGAGACAAAAATGGAAGACAAGTAGAAAACATCACTCTCTCTCTCTCTCACCAACCCACCCACCATTCCCTTTTCTGGCAGGGACACCAATTCTAATCCTCGGATTTATAAGTTAAATAGAATCAGGAATAGTCTAGGAGAGCAGCCTGTTGACTGCAGTTGGTTATCATCCAGATACAGTGAACTAGGAGGACCGGACTTGATCTAAACCTGAATCATTTGAGTTTTGTTTTCAACCATAGATTAAAGAGTTGTTCATTGGAGGTTATTTTGGGAGCCAATCCCAATCCACCAACGCCCCACTCTCCTCCCATTTCATGTTTAATCTAGTCATAAATCCACAATGCCATTGGAGGAGAATGCCAAGTCTGCATTCCCTTCAAGGCAGAGAAAATGGAAAGAATAGGTAGCTTTTCGATAGTTCCTACTACCCATGTATGCAGCAGCCTCTCTCATGCTTGACTTGATCTTGCACTGGAGAATCAGATCTATCAATAAATCTCAACCAATCCAAGTCATTGGGCATCTCCAAATGCCTACCATAAATCACTTTGGGCTGAGGGCGGGGGGTTGTGGTTTGTGGAATTTTCATTCAAATCATCAAATGCATAATCATCTAGTATGCAACCAAACTGAGGAACAAGATGTCCCACCACTCACATGTTCTTTCAATTTCCAACACAGTAATGCAGGAAAGGTAGGCTAACTACAATAACTAAAAAATCTTCTTCTACAGTTTCCTCCACGGTCAGGAACATTCACTCCTCAACAAGTAAATACTCAACCAGGACATAGAAAGACAAAATAAGCAACCTCTACTGTGTGGACTAATAACTTATTAATCATTACCAGTTTATCAAAGCAAAATATTTTTAAAAACAGATAAGAATTCAAGCAGATATATTATGTTGCATTTGACTCTGGTCTTATATTCCATAAGAAACAGCTCTCATACAAATCCCAGCTTTCTATGAGTAAAACATATGATTTATAATCGTATGAGCATGAGTGCATGCATGTCATGTCGATGTGTATTTTGGGTCTGGGCATCTCTTCTGTGCACAAAACAATTAAGACAATTTCCTATAGTCAAATTGAATTCCAAATTTTGACAGTGGTGAAAATAGGTGAAGCATTTATGTGAGGAAGACACTCAGATGAGTAAGGCAAACATCAAATCCAACCACATAACCACCTGCAGCAGAAAGCTGGGCAGTCAAGGGCACAGGATCTGCCACATTATTTCCTCATGGTCTTCCATTCAACCAATTGATAGAGAAGTAAAAGTTTGTTCATGGCAAAAGCAATGTTAAACAAACTGTATGTAGCAATAATACCACTATTTATATTCAAGAAAATATCATATTTTCTGTAGCTTAAGAAGTACAAGACACAAAATGTAATCAAGAATCATGATAAGTAAGCATAAAACAAAATGCTCTAATTTAATGAGCACAAAATGCAAAAAGAATCACTTCCCTTTCGTTTTTGAGGGTATAAAAATTGCTTTTTAAGTTATACCGTGAAACAACATATGCACATTGACTCAAGTCCAACATGATGAGTCTTTACAAATAAAGCATAGATCCATGTACAGCCAACTGAAATTAGAGCCATTGTGCATTCAACCATCAATCAACAAAAGTCTTTCCAACTCCATTCTGATAATTACTCCTTCAGTTTGATCATGAAATTAGATACTCGATTAATAAAATGCTAGGTCTCATTTAATACTGGAGTAGTCGTACCAGGTCACAGGGGAAAAGGGAACTCTGTCAACATGGCCTGTGGGACTACCTGAGATGCAGGCATGGCTGCTTGTGAATTTTAATGAATTTTCAAGCAGGCCTGAGAATAGAAACCAAGGGGGGATGAAAGGCTAAGAAATATTAAAAAAATACAAATCAAATTAAAAGACAGCTATGGTAACCTTTTTCCTGCCACAGGTATGAAAAACATTATAGATCGGATCTACGTGATGGCAAGTATCATGTTAGATCTGACAGTTTTGCGTCAACATAGGACAAGCTATCACATAAACTCTCCTGTACAATACATTTTCCCCATTCAGATACACATAATCATGGGAGGTAAACTGGAAGTCCAACCCTGTTGACATCAAGACAGAAAAAGCATACATTATTTCCCTTACCTAAGGATTTAACAGTCACAATTCTAGTTCAAACTAGTACCTGCAACGTGGACCACAGATGAAAGATATGAGACTACATATCTAGTACAGTCATAGTAGAGCTACAAACCTCACTTACCAATGCACTGCATTCTGGACATAGAATAGGAAGTGAACACAGAGTGGCACAACAAGATGGGAGGGTCAAGTTGTCTCCTTTTAGTGGCAATGCAACATCGCTAGTGATGATGAAGGCATTTTGTTCATATTGTCAAAGCTGAGGATGGGATTGATAATGGTAGCAGAGGTAAAGCTTGTTGTCGTGACAGTGGTTGATTTGGATGACAAACTGCTCTACATACTTCAGTGGCTGAAAAAGCACCTCTTTTACATACTGGGTTACCTGTAAATTACATGTGAGCTCTAGCAACACCCATGAGAGGGCAATAAGCATGGTTCTCACATTCCAATAAGAGCCTCACCATCAACAGCATCATCTTTTAGCCTCACCCAAAAAGCTGGTCAAATGAGAATTTCAAGCTACGCAACCATCCTCCCAGTTAACACATTCTTCGCTTTTGTCTTCACCATGCCATTATCTACAACGCATCATACTCACACGTGACCAATGGCATGGAAAACCTCAAGAACCACCGCTGGTCCCATCAACAAAGCCACAAGCCTTAAATAATAACTATTGCCGCAGAAGAGACCAATGGAGGAGAAAGATGAAAAGCTTCTCTAGTGGTTTTATCTATAACATGCAGAAGAAAGGGAGTCATTCATTTTCTATAACAACCTAGCTCTTCCATCTCCTTCACAATTGTCCACAATGTAACTCTAATCTCTTCTGAATCCTTATGAGATTGATCACCTGCGAGAAACAAATGAACTTTGTCCTTCACTATCACCCAACTACACCCAGGGCTCTTCTTTATTCCTTTTGATTTCTTGTCCATTCTTACTTGGTCTCCATCTTTCTTCTTTCCCAGGATAGAATATAAATTGGACAAAACAACATAAGAAGTTGCATTATCAGGGTCCAATTTTTTAAGCTGCTGGGCTGCAAGCTTTGCCAGATCAACACGGAGGTGAGTTCTGCTTGCACCCAGGAGAGCTCCCCAAACTCCAGTATGGGGCTCAAAAGGCATTGAATAAATTAAATCAACTGCTTCATCAAACAATCCAGCTCGGCCAAGGAGATCAACCATGCATGCATAGTGATCAGGCGTTGGTTCCATATTATATAAGGATTTCATGGATTTAAAGTATTCCCATCCTACTTCTACAAGTCCAACATGGGTGCAGGCAGACAAAACAGCAAGAAAGGTTATCTGATTTGGCTCCGGGCCTTCACTCTGCATTTTCCTAAATAATTTAAGAGCTTCTTCACTAAAGCCATTTTGAGCAAAGCCAGTAATCATTGAATTAAAAGAAATGATATTTGGTTCTTTAATACTCATAAAGACCTGACAGGCATCAGATACATTTCCACATTTTGAATACATCGAGACAAGTGAATTTTGAATTGAAAGATCAAATTCTAGATACATCTTTATTGCTTGTCCGTGGATCTGCTGCCCTTGGGTTAGTATTGCCAAATTGGCTGAAGCACTCAATAAACTGCTCAAAGTAAGAGAATTTGGCTTTACTGATTTCTGAAGCATCTCAGTAAACCAGCAAAAAGCCTCTTCGTACATCTCATTACTCACAAACCCTGAAATTACTGCAGTCCAAGCAACATTGTCTTTTTCAGGCATGATCCTAAATAACTCAACAGATTTATCAGTTTGTCCTTTGCTAGAAAACCCCATAATCATGGTAGTCCAGGAAACTACATCCCTTTTAGGCATCTTCTCAAAAAGATCATAAGCTTCCTCAATTTCATTCTCTTGAACATAACCCATGATCAAAGAATTCCAAGAAACCAAATCTTTCTTCCTCATCATATTAAATACCAAATTAGCAGCATAAATACAACCAAATCTACAATACATAGTAATAATAGAATTCCCTAAAAAAACATCAAATTCAAATCCAAACCGCAAAACCAGCCCCTGCATTTGAATTCCTTCTCTATATCTATTAAAATTTCCACAAGCTTCAACCATAATACTCAACGTAGTAGAATTAACCAAAACTCCACTTTCCTTTCTCATACTTGAAAATAAACCAAAACCATCAATTAAATTTCCCATTTTCATGTACCCATTGATCATTGTTGTCCAAGTAACCACATTTCTCTCCACCATCTTATCAAACAACTTTCTAGCTTCCACAAGTCTCCCACTTTTGCAATACCCATCAACCATTAAGCTCCAAGAAACAACATCCCTCTCAATCATGCCTTCGGAAATGCCAACGGCCTCATCTAATCTCCCAAATTTCAAATACCCATTAATCAATACATTTGAACAAACCGGTTCCCGCCATTTCCCAGGGGTATTTTCGTAAATTTCCAAAGCCTTGTCAAACCTTCCCTTATTAACAAACCCCGTGATCATCGCGCCATAACTCACAGCATTCCGCTCAGACATGTTGCAGAAAAGCTTATAGGCTTCATCTACCATACAACCATTCTTATTATAAGCCGTAATCATCGCATTATACGAAGAAGTTGTTCTTTCCGGCATTTCATCGAATACTTCACGGGCTTTTGAAATTTTCCCATTATCGGCATACGCTGTCAACATGGCAGTCCAAGACACGGTGCTTTTGAAAGGCATGCGATTAAAGATTGACTCGGCTGCTTCGATATTACCATTTCTACCATTTTGAGTGATCTGGGTATTGCAGTAAACAAGGAATTTCGAAGCTTTGTTGCGGGTTTTGGCAGAGTCGATGAAGGACCTGCTCTTTGTTGCTGTGTGGAGTGAAACTGTTGTAGTTTTGAGAGGAAAAAAGAAGCGGTTATAGAAAATTGAAGAAGTTGGTTTTGTTTGCCTTTGCATTGCCAAGAAATAGAACCCATGATTCACCATGATATGATAGGCCTGGCTCTTAAATTTGTTCAAGCAAGGAAAAGTTGAAACATGAACACCTCATATTTATTCGCTCCCCCTACCAATAGTTTTTTGAAAATTAATTATCTATAACTAATATCAAACTAAACTGATAACATTATTTGATTTATTTATATCATTAGATTACAATTACTTAAATCTATAAATTCCAAATTTCCATCATTGAAATTGTTCATATATATATAAACAATTAACATGCATAGAATAAAATAAATGAATTTTAACTTAATTCCTGCATTTCTCCTTTTCTTAAAAAAAAATAATAAAACACAAACGTTAAATTGATTAAAATATTAGTTTATAATTCAATTTCATGATGGCAAACAAATGAAATGAGCCAACTTATCAAATTGAGATCAATCCTAAAATGTAATTGAATTATAAACCATTTAATAGTCTTTTTAAATTAATCTAAAATCGTTTAAAATTATTAATTGTATTCAATTAAGATCAATCATAAATTATAGTAGGATTACAAATCACTTTTTAATTTTTAAAATTAATCTAAATTTATAAAAAACCATGAAATGTAAACTGATTTATGAATGATTATTTAACTATAATTTATTTATATAAGTATAATGGCTTTACTCCTTTTTTTGATTGGGCCACAAGTTTGGTAACGAAAAGTTTCCAAAAGAAGGAAGGCGCTAAAACCACTAGTTTGCCATGCAACGACCCCCCAAGCAAGCCAATTTCTACATTAGGCAATTAAAGCCAATTGACTGTTCTTACCATATTTTTTTTAATCTCTTAGCATTGATTTTCACCATTTATTATTTATTTGCCATCTAAAAGGCCATTCTACTTCTCATGCAGAGTCTAATCTTTGATTTCATGTCGGCTTCTAATACTTTAAGGGTTTTTCCCCCTCATCTATCAGTGCCTCAATAACAACAGGTAATCCCTATTTCTTTTTTCTAGTTTTCTGGCACTTTCGTTTAATTTAATTAATTAAATATGTTAGTACTGTGTGCTATATGAAGAAAGCCTAGGCAAAAATATCAGAGAATTGGGCTTTGCTTGATTTGTTAGGGGCAGGGTTTAGCTTAATTCAGCCATTGTCTCTTTGATATGTGCTGGAATGCACATTGGTTATGTCTTTACTTGCATGAACTCTCTTTTTCTTGTAATAGTAGGAACCTTCCCTTGCTGACCTATTCTAGCTTTCCATGATTTCTATATGGTTCTGGTCTTTGCTCTCTTAAATGCTTGAATTTTTCATTTTAGACATTCCTTGCATTTTTGACTCATTCTACCATACAACTATAATGACTATTCTATTCAATTCTAAACATCGATGTCAAAGGATAAATAAAGTCTATAATCTCCCTTATCTTTTAATTTTGTTAAGATTTCAATGTCAGATGACTATTACTTGTGAGACTTATTGCTAATTCTTTGTTTGTCATGCTTTAATCTTGTTTAATCTTCTTGGAATACTTCCATGGTTGCCGGTCACAGCAGGCTTCTTGGGACTTACCTCATTAGTACTATTAATATTACAATTTTTGTTTTTTGATAGTTACAGTTTTCCTTTCTAAAATATATAGTTTTTGCTCCTGCTTAAATCAACTGGTTAACCCAATGTAAGAGTGTACCATTATTAATTAATGGAAAATCTGACAGGATGGGACTCAGAGGAAGAGATAATAGCTCTTCTGATATTGCGAAGAGGGTCACTACTACTTCGCCCTCAATGGAGAAGAAGCATGTGGTTGTTCAAAGAGAAGAAGCTGAGCTTCCTAGACCAATATCAGTTTGTTCTCAAACTGAATCCATTGGATCACAAATTAAAAGAATGGGTCCTATCCGTACAGCCAGGAAGAAGGTTGTTTCTCTTTCTCCTCAGCTGTCAATAGAAGATGATGTTGATTTTGTCAAACAACTTGGTAAGGGAAGATTTTCATCTGCTGCTGATGACTCCATGTGGTTGTCTTCAGGTTGTATATCCCCTTCATCGTTTTTTGAAGAGCATGAATCATCGAGTCCCTTTCATCTTGTAGCTGATGAATGCCTAGTTTCATGGCTCTCAACATTAGCAGATTCATATGTTTCTTTGAGTAAAGGAGCCTCTCTTTCTATAAGCTCTAAGACAAAACCTGAAGAAGATAAATCATTTGCTCTTGCTAAAGTAGTATCAGGAAAAATAGTTAGGGAAGGTTTGGAGGATGAAGGGGAGATTACTTGGCAATGGCACTCACGAGGAAATTATGGAACCGGTCCTCCTGCAGATAGTGCTGAAAGAATCAAGTCTTCTTGTGGGCAATGCAGCGATGAATCCATGAGTGATG
Source organism: Theobroma umbraticum (assembly GCF_002168275.2). Taxonomy (NCBI): domain Eukaryota; kingdom Viridiplantae; phylum Streptophyta; class Magnoliopsida; order Malvales; family Malvaceae; genus Theobroma; species Theobroma umbraticum. Next base: position 2,363,530 of record NW_018397264.1, read on the forward strand.
GCAATTGTCTCACATCTCTCAGCACCAATCTTGACTCTTCTTCTCAGGTATCAGATATGAACAAAACAAGTTTCATGGTCTCTCTATTGAATCTTGATGAGGATGGCTCCCAGTGGATATCAAATACAGAGTTGGAGTTGGATTATTTCCAGTCATGTTTCCCTAGTCCATCTTGCTCGAGCTTTGTGGATTCTGAAGCTAAATCTAGCACCTCTACTACCATTAACAGGAAAGATGAAATAACAGAACCTAATCTGTCCTTAGATCAGACTTCTGAAGCAGCAAATGTGGAAGATTTCAGTGCTGATGAGCCCCTTTTCTGGCCATTTGATAGGAAAATTGATTGGAATTCTGAGGAAACTTGGGAGTACTTCTCCATGTCTCCTCGGAAGGAAATAATAAAGGTTACAGCTTCTGAGGGGACCTCTCCTAGATCCATCCACTCTGAGCTGAACAATAGGAATATGTATCCTCCAAACAGGTGTAGGAGAAAATTGGTATTAAAGCCAGGGTCAACAGCATCAAAAATATTAGAACTGAAACGAGGAAACAAAACCTGGGACAGCAGCAGCAGCAGCGGAAGAGTCAAAAGGGGGAACACTATGCCATCAAGGTTGAGAGAATCAACCAAGGAGTCTGCAAAAATAGTGCCCTTAGACATTGATAATCAAATTCTGCCATTAAAAGTTGGAGAAGTTCCCACCACAAAATCAATTTTAACAAGCAGAAACTTTTGGGAGGATGAGTTTACATCAAATGAAGAACTTTCAATTGAGACAGTACTAGGCCTCGGCGAGTTTGATGGGCACGAGGGCATGGATTCGGAATTCAATGAAGGTGTTTTCTTCCTTGACGAGGCTATATGAGTACTTGTACACTATTAGTTTTCTGATTAAAAGATGTAGGAATCAAGCCATATATAGATTCCAAGGAAAAGACATTCACTAGAGTTTTCACTTCTTAGGAACGTTTATGTCAGCATACAGATTTTATTTTTCTACATTAGATAAAGCTGCATAATGAAGTAGAAGCAGAATAATTTTAGATGGAACATAATGTCAAATTAACGGGATATCAGTGTTTCTCTTGTTATTGAAACATGGAGTCAAATATTAGGTAAGAGTAGTTTTGTTTTCATTTATTCTTCAACCTGGAAACAGAATCTTAGCAGCTTGTTTTCTGGTTTTGCACAAAACTTCAACTCTGTGCCAGCACTTATAAAGTCCCAAATCCAATTTGCAATTCCAAGGTTGAACAATGGGTTCAGTAGAAAGTTATAGTCTCTGCTTTTATTATATGAGCTAGAATTTCCTGTCATGAAACTTTAACATTTATAACATATTCTCCAGATTCTGCTGTTCATAGAGGGCTCTGTAAGGGTGCACCATGTATATGTAGTCAGGTAGTATGTCTTTCCCAACTGCCTTTCACAGCCTTGTATGACGAATAATCCCCAATTGCTATCAACAATTCATCATTGTTTATACATATACAAACTCTAATCATATACAGTGAACCTGTGCACACATGTTGCTGATAAAATTTCAGAACCTTGTCAATCCTTTTACATTAGGCCATGGGATCTTTTTTATGTCATTACATCTTTCATTACCCTGACATGAGAAGTGTCTGTATTCTCATGACGATAACCAACATGTTGGCAGACGAAAATGACTAGAGTGCCCATCAATTGTACCAAAAAGAGAAGTATTGATGACACGATTGAAAGCATACCTCGACCACATAAGGATAAAAAAGAAAGGTGTTGCCGTGAAAACTGAGTGGCGTGGCATGGAATGCTTTAAAAAGGGCCAAGAAGGAGAAAACATCAAGTAAAACCAAAGAGAAAAGTAGGAGAAACTAGTCTGAGAAGTATTGGAAGAGTTCCGCCGCCAGAGCTCTTAGATCTCAGGCAAGGTGCATTTGTTTATTTCCTCCCTCATGTTTTCTTCAAATTTATTTATTTTTTTTGTGTTTCTTCTAAAATGAGTTATGAAACTCCATGAATTGTGAACTTAATTTGTTCAAAAATTTTTAAATTGAAATTGAATGACACCATCTTAAAGGAAGATTATTGGTTTTTGGGGGGTTTTTTTTTTTTTGACACTTTTATTGTTGAGGTTTATGATTATGGCTCCTGTACAATTTAGCTTTGGATTAAAATAATTTTTTTTAATTTCAAAATGATATTTCCACTCTGTTTTGTTGGTAAATACTAAAATTATACTAGTACCCTTCTATATCAAAAAGGAAGATGCCCTTGACAACCTGAAAGTCTTTGATTCTTTTCTCTTTTATTCCAAAAATAATAATAATAATAATAATTAGTCACTACCTCGAAATTTTTTTCCTAAGATTAGCTAAGGTGATAGCTGGGATCATCTATTGCAAGGTTATTTATTATCAATTGACCCAAAAAATATATTTGATAATTTAAAAATGACTGACAAATTTAATATTGAGTGTAGGCCAATTAGAATTGCTGTTGGGCAAGTAAGACTTTGAATCTCTTTGCAACTACATTAATTTGACAATGACAATAATATTTTGTGTAGATTGAATGAATATGAATAGTTTTTGTTCATTACAATGTTCTTGGTTTAAACTAATGATGTATCCATATTTCTTTTTACAATTTATTTGTTGGATTCAATTTACCATTCCATGGAGAAGACATTTGCAAGAGTTTCGAAGCATGGCAGATACCGCTACGAAGACGATCCTTAGAACTGAGGCCCTTCGACAGGTATTTCATTTTACTTTCATTTGTGATTTCTAGGCATTCCCTCGACAAAAGGACCAATATTGTGTGTTGCAGTATATTTATGAGACAAGCGCTTATCCCAAAGAGCACGAGCAACTAAAGGAATTAAGAGAGGCCACTGTGGAGAAGTATCAAAAGAGGTACTAGCACTGTTTAATATTTCAAGGAAAAGGCCATTTTGATTTTGAAGGAGCTATCCAAGAACCAAATGAGATGATTTCCAGTTAGGAACCATTTTCAGAATACTTAGTTGATTTTTTTTGCAGGAGCTTCTTGACTACGTCTGTGGATGAAGCACAGTTCCTCTCTATGCTTGTAAAGATCATGAATGCCAAGAAAACCATGGAAATTGGAGTTTTCACAGGTTATTCCCTTCTTACTACTGCCCTGGCATTGCCTCAGGATGGCAAGGTAAGTAATTTATGCTTACCAATTGACTGTTTCTATTAACTTTTGCAGCTGACTTGTCTTCCTTTCTGGCAGATATTAGCAATTGATCGTGATAAAGAAGCTTGGATTGCCGTATATTAAGAAAGCTGGAATAGAGCACAAGATTAACTTCGTTGCATCAGATGCCATTTCAGCTCTAAATGACCTTGTTAACAGCGTAAGTCTACCATTGCACTCCGCCACATATAACAAATCATATGATGGGTACTTCCAAGTTTCAATTTGACCAAGGTTTGCGTGTAAGATCCTATGACTTAAACGATCCTCCATATATACATTATTGTAGGGTGAAGAAGGGACGTTCGATTTCATATTTGTAGACGCTTTGAAGAGCGAATACTTGAAATATCATGAGCTGGTGATAAAATTTGTCAAGATCGGAGGAGTTATAGCTTATGATAACACTTTATGGAATGGTTCGGTTGCGCAAGCTGAGGACCAAGTGGAGATCCAAGGTATTAGATCACTTAGAAAATTCGTGATCGAACTCAATAGCTTTATAGCGGCTGATCCTCGAGTTGAATCATCTCTCCTTTCAATTGGTGATGGCGTCACTCTTTGCAGACGTCTCTATTAGCGAACTGCTCAATCTCTTCCCAGAGTTAAGGATTGTTTTGTTGCCTGATGCGTTTGAGTAATCTTTGACATATTATAGCATGTATGACTTTAATCTAGCTGGTACATGCATGTGCTCTTATAGCCGTGGTGGTCTTTGCTTATACAGCCATGGTTTCTATGTAAGTGGGCGCGGGATTTGTTATGTTGTCTGGTCGTTTGCTTCTGGGTCATGTTTGGTTGGGCTGTTGAGCCTGCTTCTTGTATTAAACAGGCCCATGGTCTGGGTCCTTGTCCTCTCATCATTTGGTTATCATTACTAGGCCTTGCCAAAATTTCTCTTGTCGCACTTTGGTGATTTTTAGTAAATTCATCATATCCGGTCTGTTTTAATATTATTTATCATAAAAGTATTATTATTTTTATATTTAAAAAAAGATTTGAATTTAAATTTTTTTAAAAAAATTATGCATATAAGTCAAATATTCATATATTATTATTTCTTTTAAAGTTAACTTAACAGGTATTTAGTATTTATATTTATATGTTTTCTGAAAATTTTTTATTCGTATTTGAGATTAAAATATTTTATTTATATTTTTAAAATATTTCACGAGACACATATGTTGTATAATTTATCTTTTTAAATACATGTATAATTGTGAATTATATAATAAAAATAATAATCTCTCATCTCATAAGAAATCAAATCTTACTATTTCGAAATATGACTCAAAACTTTAATAATAAAATATAAAATTTTAACCTAAAATAAAACATGAATCACATTCCGCACTTTCCTGTTGTTTTCCTTCTACCGAAGGTTCACAAAACTCCTTCCTTTTGCCAACGACTTTTACGTTTCACAAACGTGCTGTAAAGTCAAGTCAATGATAGTCCAAGTCAAATTTAATGATAACAAGTGTCATCCACGTGGACCAGACTGGCCAAAATTTTTTCTAATTGAGGTGGACTGAAACGACAGCCCACCAACCTTCTAGCTTTAGTTTGGTATTCCTCATTTTTCCATTTTTTTTCTATGCTCAAAAAATTAATTTAAAATTATGATTCCATTAAATAAAATTTTTAAAAAACTATTTAAGATAAATTATTTAAACATTTTAAATAAAATTTTAATTTTTTATTATATTTAATTAAATATATATTTATTAAATAAATTATTATAATTATCAATTGATTAATTATAATTTATCTTTTTATACTCATTAGATGTTGACATAATATTAATATAAATAGTAAAAAATTTCAAATAATCATATATTATATTATATCAGTATATCACGTTATCATTTATTATAATATATCAACATATTATATCAACATCATATAATAATATTATTAATAATTTAAATTTATTTAATTTAAAATAAAATATAAATATTTTAATTAAATATATTAAATTATATAAATTTATTTAAACTTTTTTAAATAATTAATAAATTTTTTATGTATTATATCAATTACAAAATTTAAAAATTTCTTGTGCCTTATTTTTTAAACAGAAGAAAAAAAAAAAGCAACCATACCACTTCATGTAATAAAGACCAATAATAGAGGTTGGTTGACTAAATCAATTCATTAATAATCTTTTTAAAAAGTTGTCAAGTTGATTTTGACATAGAAATAAGAAAAAAATTCTAAAAAGATTCCTTCTACTAGGTGCATTTATTTATATTAGAAAGTTTATATTTAATAAATTGTTAATGCATTAAAAATAAAATCACGTATTGTAACTTTATTAATGTGATAATATAAAATTGTACATTTTCAGTATTCTATCAAAAAAAAAAAACAAATTGAATTTTCGATCTCTTCTCCAAGTTCTACTATCCAACTTCTATACGGATTAAAAAAAATAAATAAATAAAGAAAGAACATGCGAATCTACTTTCTTTCTCCAAACTTTATATTCATGCTAAAAGAAAAAAAGTATTATATAACAAAGTACGGAGCTTTAGATATGTTAAAATTTGATAATGAAAGTAATATATTAATTAATATATTAAAAATATATATATATTAAATTTATCACAAAATCTAAATGATTTAGTAAAATAATTTAAGTTTCCATAAAAGGAAATCCACCTGCAACAGGAATTAGACCTTAAAATTTTATTTTTAAAAGTTTTTGAGTTCGAATAATCAAAGTAAGAATTATGAAATATTGCATGTACTTAAGAATTGAAAATTTATTGATGCATCGGTGTCAATTAAACTCTATATAAATTTCTTTTTTCTATTCATTCAACTAATATATTCATGAATATATATGCATAAATGTGGGTATTTAGTAAATATTTTAAATAATCGTAAATATTCATAATGAAATCACTGATTTTGTTGAATATTGAAGATATATGCGGAAATATGGAGGATATTTTTCAAAATATCCATGACAATTTTTATTGATAAATAAAATTAATAAGTAATCTTTTAAAAATTCGTCCATTTTATTTATTTATTTATAATATATTAATTTTAATTATTTATTTTTCACTATAAATTTTAGTGATTTTTTTACCGATATATATATGTATATCCCTAATTTGGAGTCCTCTTTATTTCTACCCATATAAATATCTAAAACAAATAAAAGATTAAATATAGTATAATTATGTTTTACCAAGAAGATTAATCAGTAATTTAGTAGTTTAATAATTTTTATACGTAACACGAAACCTAACACAAGCATCAGAACAGTCCATCAAAAAGCCGTTGGGTTGTACCGTACTGCCATGCACACCTGATCGGCGAGCGCAAACAGCACGCAAACGAACGCTTTTGCGATTTACAAACACAAAACGCCCCTTGCGTTTAATCTTTATTTACCAAAATGACACTCTACTTGTTACGGCATTGATGATTGAAGATATAATAATGGATGGGGGTAAAACAGGAATTTTACTGTTACTGTGAAACAAAGTCTGAAATCGAACCTTCTTTTCTACTTCTCCCTCTCCTCTCTGTCTAAATGGGTCATCTTTTTTGTTTTTTTTTTTTTTGCTTTGACTTTCCAATGTGACGATCAGTCTCTTTTTCTCAGAAATTACAAAGCTTTGATCTTTACTTGTAATATATAAAAGAAAAGAATTCCCCTCTTTTTTCTCAAGCAATTTGCTATTGTGTTAACAGATTGTTTGCTGATCATTTCTCCTTTCAAGGTAAGAGGTTTTTTTTTTTCCTTGCTTCTGGGTTTTGTTGGTTTGATATATTTTGATGTGGGTTGTTTTTAATTTTCCGGAATTTTCATGTTTTGAGAGAGTCTTCGGTAATTTGACCTTTTTATGCTGTATTTTGCTGGAATGTTATGAGTATTTCATTTTTAGTATTTTAAATTAAGTTGATCTTGTTATGTTTGAGTTTGACTCTGCTGATGAAACTTAAGATTTCGATTCATCTTGATTTTCATTAATTCTCCATAATGTTAGTCTTTTCTGATTTATGCATGAACTTTGTTTATAGTCTTTATTTATTGATGGTTCTTGAAGAAATTAAAATTTTGGGTTTTGTTTTTGTGCCTGAAGATTTGCCTCCAACATTAATGGTTCCAAGTTACCTATAAAAGAAATTAAAGATTTTGATGTAATTAATGTGTAAGTATGTGCCTTGTTTTTTAGAGCAAATTTGCTGAATTTGCTTGTCTTGTCTTCTTAGAAAAGTTAGATGTTCCCATGAAAGTTGAATTACCTCATGGTATTTTGTGTAAGATTTTGGCTCTGGTACATTTAGTTGTAAAACTGACCTTACCAGTTATTTCCTTTTGTTCCTCTTTCTGCAATTTTTCTCATTACAGATTTTGCATTTGTAGTTTTTAGCTCCTTATTTCTCTTGATAGTGTGATTTTGATCTAGTTGCAAAAGGGTTCTTATTGCTGGTAGTAATGATTTCAAGGAATGATCTGCGTATTAATGGAAAATGTTGATATCTTCAGGTTCTTCTTACTTAAAAACCTGTTTCGTAGTATCAGACCAAGATGCGTGCACCATCACTGCTTGCACAATGCTTGCCAGGCTTGGTGCCCCAAGATCGAGGAAGCCAAAGCATGTCCAGTGTATCAGAGAGAGATGTCCATCTACCTTCACCAGCTGTGGAGATTCTTCCCTCAAAGGTGTACTTTTTTCTCCCTGTCAAGAATTACTTGTGAAATTTAAATGTATTACTCAAGATTCAAATGGTTGACTGTTATGCAATGAGATGGCTTATTATGTGAGTGACGGGGGATTATATTTGCATTCAAAATTAAGACATTCTGCTATTGTGCAGACAGCTCATCCTTATAAGTATGTGGGGGATAATGTAGATTTGCAAGGGCTCAATGTGTTCAAGGTATATTGACTTCTTTTTGGATTGTTTTATCAGGCAGCTTCATATCTTTTCTTGCTCACTGTAATATTTTGTTAGACTTTCCTCTTCCCTCTTTTACATCCACACATACACATGTTGTGTTCATGTATATATTTTGTCCTTTCAGTAGCAGTGCTATTTTAAAAACAGAGCTTCTGATATGCATGCCGATACTTTTTCACCTTTTACAGGGAAGGGTTAGCGTCGCTGATATTATTGGTTTCACTGGTTCTGAACTGATTTCCTCAAAACCTGATGGTAGGGCATATTAGTTATGCATTAATTTTTAATGAATGGTAATTTTTATTTAAAAATTTATGTTTATTGTTACAAAGTATTGATGTCAGTTCATGTGTTGACTTGTCAAATTGATAAGTTGTAACTAACAGCTATAAAATAATTTTGTTTTGCAGGGTTTCTGAAATCTTGGGACAGTTCTATGGATCTTGTTAATGTCCTTAAGCATGAGATTCGTGATGGACAGTTGAGCTTTAGAGGGAAAAGGGTGCTTGAGGTAATGTATATAAAAATCTGAAAACATTAGCCATCGGACCATGTAGTATTTAATTTCTTTTCTTTGAATTTGTTTTTAACTATTGACATGATATCTTAGTGTTTTCCTTTTCTTTATTGAAAAGTGTGTTTAGATCCAGATGATATTGTTAAAATGTTTGGTAAATGTACTCATAGAGTAGAAAAGAATTTTGGCTGTTATGTTGAGCTAGAACTAATCAACATAAATGTGCATTTGAATATCTTTGTTCTTTGCCATTTTTAAACAAATTCAAACTTTATTTTGCAATTTTAGAATAGTTCTGGATGTTATAAGCTTCCTTGCTCTTGTGCTTCTCTGAATTCCGTCCATGGAATAAAACCTAAGAGTTAAGGAATTAATTTCCCTGTTTTCTAGTTCTCCTTGATATAGAATGTGAGCTAATCATCCTATTTGATAATTCTTACAGTTGGGTTGTGGCTATGGACTTCCTGGAATTTTTGCTTGTCTGAAGGTATACTCCATTTATTGATCTTAGATTGTTCCTCTTATGTGCTGTCTGTATCTTTTATCTTACTAATTCTATAAGATATTAATGGTATCAACTATTAATATATTGGGAATGATACACACACACACAAAAGGGGTAGGTTGGGGGAGTCTGATAAATGAGAGCAACTGGCATAGACGTATGCTGAAAAATAATCGGTTATTTTTATGAAAGATCTACTTCCATTCCATTTTATTCATTTTTTTGGTACAGGGTGCTTGTACAGTGCACTTTCAAGATCTCAGTGCAGAAACTATTAGATGTATGACCATACCAAATGTTCTTGCAAACCTTGAGCAAGCTCGGGACAGGCAGAGTCGACAGCCTGAGAGTCCTTTGACTCCATCCAGACAAACACTTGCCCCAACAGTGCACTTCTATGCTGGGGATTGGGAAGAACTCCCCACTGTATTGTCTGTTGTTCGGAATGATGTGTCTGAAGTGAATACAGGAATGAGCTTGAGCTTCTCCGAGGAGGATTTCATGGACGGATGCAGTAGCCAAGATGGTAGCATCATAGCACAGGAAGTTTCCTCAAGGAGATCAAGAAAGCTTTCAGGAAGCCGGGCATGGGAAAGAGCTAGTGAGATAGATCAGGGAGAAGGTGGTTATGATGTTATTTTAATGACAGAAATTCCATACTCAGTTTCCTCTTTGAAGAAGTTATATGCACTAATTAAGAAGGTTAGTTTCTTACCTCGTTGGTATTATTTTTGACCTTGGTTCCATGAATTAGGAAAGAAGGGTACCTCGGTCTTCATCATGTCCTTGTCCATTTTGTGGAAGATTGTGAAATATTATTGGAAATAATTGGGAACGGTATGTAGATTTACAAACTTTGGTTGTTGTTGCTGCTGCCGCTCCTATCCTGGCATTGAACTAATTTTGAAAAGACTGAATAGATAGGTCGAAAGTAATCTGCTAAATAACCATAATTGGTTCTTATCAACTAAAATTATCATGATCAACTTGAATGATTGGTTACAGCAAAAAAAAAAAAAAAAAGGACTGATGGAAGTGACATTGGCATCTGGACAAATGGCTGATTTGAAGTAAGCTTGTATTTGTATTGAACCTTAGGGTCACACCCTAGTCATATCACGGTATACATTTTTGAACAAGCTGCTTTCTGCCTAGCTGCGATTACTTCTATTGACTTCCCCTCTTAATTTCATTTTCTTTTAGCTGGATGCATTATGAAATTCAGTTTTGGTTTTTCTCTATGTTTATTTTCTCTGCATTTCAACGTAATTTATTAATTTCACTCCACGTTTTGCACAACCAGTGTCTGAGGCCTCCGTATGGAGTATTATACTTGGCAACAAAGAGGAATTATGTTGGCTTCAACAATGCAGCACGGCACCTCAGAAGTCTAGTTGATGAAGAAGGCATTTTTGGAGCTCATTTAATTAAAGAGGTGGCTGATCGAGATATTTGGAAGTTCTTTCTCAAGTGAAAGAAAGTCCAGAACTATGCATAAATGCCTGCTAAACTGATTACAAGTATTGTCTTTTTGCTTTTCTGTTCTATTGGTGTAATACATATAAGAAATTGTGTTGATTCTTTGGGTAGTAATAATGAAATTGGGATCAGAAGGATTACTGAAGGCTAATTTTGCTACCATGTCTGTTGTATTCTTTTTATTTTTTTCCCCTATTTTGTTCCATTTTAAATGTAAATCAAACAGTTAGTTAATTCAAAGCCTAAGATTTAATGTTCTTTGTTATATTGATTTTTCACTGGTTTTTTGTATGAGAAAGGTGGAGGTGGAAGCTTCCTCGTTGCATGCTTGCCAAATATGACTAGTTTGTGAGACCATTGACTTGAGTGGCAAAGATGGAAAGATATGGTAGGAAGAAAATTGAGTGGAAAGAAAATGAATCCCAAACTATTAATCATAATTATTATTAAAAGTTTTGTCTATGCTTTTTTTTTTCTTATTTCTTTAATTCTTATTTTTCTTTTCTTTTCTTTTCCTTTAATCTTGCATATCAATTAAATCATTCAAAAATAATTTTTATATAAGTTGAGTTGAAATCATGTATACCATTTTAGTACCTTAGAAAAATGATTGTAATTGAATTTTCTTTAATTGTTTTAAAATTTTCAAAATATTAATCATACTCAAATGTTAATATTGTAAGTATAGAATATCAGTATACATGCAAATAAGAAAAACAGTAATACTAATATTGTTATATATGTCCACTTATATAACTAGATTACTATCAAAATCTGAGATAAATATCCAATTTGCCATGTACACTATGACTCAATTGAATTTTTCATTATACTATACTTCATTAACGACAAAAAAATATTCCATAAATATTCTATTTACACAATTTAAATAAATTTGAAAACATAAATCATGACGTTAAATTTGACAGCAGACACAAATGCATATAACAACTATTGACTAAACAATTTTGAATAATTCTTTATTGTCAAGTAAACTATTTTTCAATTTTATTACCATCCACCAATCAAAAATATTGCTGTTAATTATTATCCAAAATAGAGTTACAATTACAATGATAGAGTTGAATTCAAGGGTGACAATTAAATATTGAGCTATACAGACAGTATGATGACATTTGAACGTCTGTTTCACTGGTAATATACTTGTTTTATCATTGTAAGTCTTGATACCCAAAAGAAAAGGAGAAGAAGAAAGACCCCAGGGAGAAAACAGGAGAGAGTGGCAAAGTGTAATTAATGATGGCGTCCAACATAAATCCATGGTTTCACAATATGATCAAATTGAAAATAGAACTAAAATTATGTCGTTCTCCAGCAGGATAGACCAAACTGTTAATGTCCATTGAATTGGACAAAGTAAATACATGACTGTATGTTGAAGAAACTTGTCAACGCTGTCTTGGCACATAAACTACAAGAATTACCCATCCCCGTGAGAAGACACCAAAACTATACAACTCCACGAGGCCTCACAAACATAAACAAGTAGATACACAAACGTGCCACTAGACACGGGTTTGAAAGAATGGCCTTTAGATGTTGCAAACTTACTCCATTTGAAAAGGAGCTTTCACTTGGCTTAGATGTCCACCACCCCGCATCGTAGGAACTGTGCGGGTGCAACTAAACAAAGGTGGATTTGCAAAAGTTTGTGGTTGTTATGAATTACCTTGCCTTTGGTTTTCAGTTAAACTTCTCCACACCATCCTCCCACAGTGCATCAATGTCAAGATCGCCATCAAGAAGAGAAGAGGAATCCCAATAACGCAGCCACCAGATGCAAAATTTATCAAAGTCTTGGGGGAAATGATAAAAAAAAGGGAAAAACAAGTTGTTAAGAATTATGCATGCAATCCTTGCAAGAAAACATTAAGTTCAGAAAGGATGGGGACAAGCTGCAAAAATTTAAAGTACGGCTAAACTTGAGAGAGAAGGGAGCTAATTTGACCATTATGAGTTGGCACATGACAAACTATTGACATGTCAAAGAAAAAGCAGTTTGTTTCATAACCAACAGTTATATTCTAAACTATCTTGGGTTAAATGATTCTACAGGCACCAAAGAGTGAGCATCAACTCTTAGGGCTACTTCACCAAATTCTTTTTCTACTACAGCATCATGCATTTCAGTATTACTAATCTGACGAAGCAATTTATAGCAAACTGAATATGATGCCTTCCAATGACCAACAGGAAAAACCTTCTTGTAATTCGGTGTGTTTACAAACAACCAACATAAGAGCTTGCTTGTAACACTGTTCCTTTTGGTATTTACAGGAGAAATGCTAAATGTAAAACAACATTGTTTTGAACTAAACACTAAGATTTCCCCTTCTTGTTAGGGTCAAAAGGATGCCAAAAGAAACTATTTTGACCTTCTCATAATTCCCCTTATCAATGTCTATTATGAATGTGTAACATCAACATAGCATAGCTTCACTTTTGAAAAAAAAAACAAAGGCCAGTTATATACAAATAGAGCCAACCAAGGATGAGAATTTCTTTTCTGCTTTCTTAACTTTGGAGGGAATGAGGGGGGAGGTGTATCCATAGTTCAACTTTACAAAAGTTATTCTTATTTCGTATAGCAGAAAAGGAAAAACCATACTTCATAACCAATAGACATGACAGTTACATGATTAACTCTTTTGAGCTACCATTCAAGGTCTAATTAGTTTTCCTACAGTGTTCTCGGTTTAGCATTCACAACACAGAAACCACTTACTTTAAACAAGATTCTTCTCTTCTTTGAAACCTAGATCACAATCCCTTCTTGTGACTTCCAACCATATTTGTGCCTACCTGCCAAATTCCTACCATCGGCATAAACCCTATTTTCCAAAATTTCGAACCCTGTCCTATATCAAACAGGTCTGGACAAATGAAGTTCATCCACTTCAGCAAGAAAATAGATATTAACAGTTGTTTTATGCCTTTCAATTGCATGGCTCAAATTGATATGGCTACATAGCAAATCCATCCATGGAATCAAAACTATCACTGTTTAGAGATTAGCACTTTTGCGAATAGTCAGACTTGATAAAATCTCCATCTGAACATGAAGGTATGGCATAAACATATAAAATAAAAGTAGGCTTACCATCATTCCAGCAGCAAGATGGACTGAGGGAACAAAAAGTTGGTCCACTTTATTCCCTTCAGCATACCCATTAAATGCAATAACCATTGAGAAAGTGTGAATCGTTACAAATGCAAGAGCAATGATTGCTGCAATGATAGATAAAAGCTATTAGAAAATATAAACTTAACTTCAAATCCAATTTTTACACAGTTTGTAAGAGGTGTCAATCCACAAAGAAAAGTAAGACCAACACGTCCTAGAGTTCCATTCTAGTAATCCAATCTCAATCTAAGGTAGCATGAAATGAAAAACAGTGCACATAAACTGCAGATAGAGGTATGCCTGATGTATAAATGCAATCGACAAAGATATAAGATGCATGCAACAAATTTATAGTAAAAAACACATAACTCACCAGAAACAAGGAAAAATGGTATCTGTGAACACCTATCAACAAAATAGGTTGCTGGACCAAATGCTGGTGTTAAGAGGCTAAGACAAAAGAACACTGCATGTGCCACACCATGACCTAACCCGCCAGCTGATGCAGTTAATGGAAACGATATCAGTGCAAAAATCAAATTAGCAAGAAATACCGTTCCAAAAGAACATAAAAAGTGATAACAATATAATTTATTATTTCCAGAAAAACCAACAAGAATAAGGGAAAAAGGGGATCATAGTATGGCCAGATTTATACTTATTATCTATATTCCCAATAAACATGTCATGCATACAACATGAGGCTTCCTAGAATTAGAATCCACTGCAAAGTCAGCACAGCAAAGGGCCTGACTGAATAATTGAAAAGGGTCATTTTACAAACTGCAGGAAAAAATCACCTTCACTCTGTCCTACAACAGTGCTTAAAAAATACAAGTATTTTTTTGCCCTTTATGTATCAATTCTAACAGAAAAATCTTTGCACAGTCAATTCCAAAGCAAGTAAAGAATAGTATTTTAGACAACCAGAGTGAATTTAGAAACGTCTTCGAATCTTACCTAGAGCAATTTGCATCTTATCCGTCAGATATAGGCGTGGCTTTGAGACCCTATCAGCAAAAGCATCCAATATGTCTTCTAATCTCCTGAGAAAGTTCACATTAGCCTTTATCCAACTTGGGTTCACAGCAAAACAGCGTTATACACCGGTACATAACTATACAACTAATGAAGGACCCCCTCTATGTTCTTTAACACTGAACTTGTTTCATTGACTGTTACTACTTGAGTTTTATCATTTCTTTTTCTCTTCTTCTAAAGTTTGCTACAAAATTGAAACAAAATAGCTGATAGCAACAACTACATTATTGATTAAAAATAAGCAAATTACACAAATAAATCACCAACAAAGTACAAATCACAAGTTTTCGTTCTCCCCAGATAAGAACTTACGAGTGTTTTTAATTTCTACTTCTGAAAGAAAAGGCAGGTATCGAGGCGAAAACAAATACCTAAAATTAATCGAATTGGCTTACTTGTAAACTTTCCAGAAAAGAAGGCGAAGTCCTTCCTGAAAGGCAACGGATGTCAATATAAGAATTGCAAAAGGCCACCATGATGTTGATTTCAAAGGAAGGAAAGCTCTCCATATTCCAGATAATATTATCAAACTTATAAGCCAAACCAACGTACTGCATTACAACGAACACAATTAAAATTTGAAAGTGGCCAACAAATTCCGCATAAAAAATAGGGAACAAAAAAAACCCAGAGTCGGGTTTGTTTGATGAGAGTGAAAACGGAGGGAAAATGAGGGAAACCTGGAGAGAAGAGTGAGGATCAGGAAGGGCTTTTTGGAGATAACAGAGACGAAGAGCGAGAGAGACGGTCCTAACGCCACCAACGCGTACCCGATCCCTGCCGTTACTGTCATTGTTTTTCTCTGATTTTCGTTTTCTCTTCTTCGCTTTCACTTGACATGAATTGGGATGGTCTTGGAATATTAAGCTTTCTTCATTGAAGAAATATGATCATTTTCCCCTCCCCCCCTCTTTCTCTATTCAATCCCATGGTGGAATTTGCTAAAAGGCAGTAAAAGTTTTTTACATATTCAATTTAGTCCTTCCATTTTTCTAATAGAGTTATATAACAATAAGACCATCATTGGAACAACTTCTAAATGTTTGGGAGTAAAAAAGGAACAATTGGAAAATTCAAGGATCAAAGTAAAATAATTTATTAAAAGGTGAGGGACGTACAGTTCATTTTAACATTATGCTGATTGCCTAGGCCTGAGCATGTAAATGACTGAAGTCCTTTAAAGAATGCACTATTTGTGCAAATACACACTTTCCATTTTGGCAAACATGTATGATCAAACCTGCAAGTCCTTCCTACTGAGTGCAAATACTCGATAGCAACTACCTCATGCTGCTGGTAAAATGGAAAATAAAACATTAACAACTCTAATCTTCAAAAAGGATATTCATACATCTAATAGATATTAGAATATGGGGTTTGCTGTAAATTACAGTCCAATTTACCCGGCCGCTGATTTCCCACCCTTGAGGGTATCAATGAATGTCTGAATTAGTGTTTATATAGGTTTGTTGTAAGAACTATACACTGGTATTGCCCCAAAATGCATGTGGCTTCTAAGCCCTGCCACAAAAATATACAAAGGAAGGTCCACTCCTAGCAATACTGGCAAAAACATCCTATCCACAGCACAAGATAGAACAACCTTGACTGATGCTTTTCCCCCCTCCTGGGTTGCTTCATAAACAGAAGGGCAAAATTTGGAAGAAGGAAGAAAAGGACACTAAAATCCCTTTGCAAGAACTAACTTGATGAAAGCTTTTTCCTAACACCAGACTTTTTTACTTTGGAGGACAGGCTTGAACTTTCCTTGAATGCAGACGGGCAAAACTCAGTAATGCTGCAGACTTCACACCGTGGCCTGAGTGGAGTACAAATTGTCTGGCCAAATCCCACCTGTTTAAATTCAAATTTAGTCATAAAAGCAAGAGGTTGTTTGGCATTAATTGCATAAATTCAGGGCTGGCACATGGGTCTTTTGTAACATAAGATAAAAAGAAACTGCAACATACTTGTTGAAGAAAGCAAACTATATAATCAGATGATTTAGTTTTATAAACAAAATTGGACTTTGTCACTTAATTATCCCAAGATTGGAAACTTCTCCAAACTTGACAATGAGGATATTGGAAATTTGAAATTGTGCTTCATGTTATGTAGGCAACTCACATACTCGAGGCTAATCAGGAAAAGGAGATTTTATACAATAAATCTACAGACCCTTATCGAAAAGATGATCATCTATGCATGCATCTAAATTCATCCCATCTATATGTATGTGCATGCAAGTCAGATAAATGAATTAGCAATACATACCAAAAGAGGGTTAATTGGGACCCATTCCTCCTTTGGAAGCCACTGTTGCAATGCCACTCTTGTTTCCTCCGGATATAAAGTTTTCTAGCAAACCGACAAGATAATGAGTACTGATATGCCATTTGGTTAGTATGAAGAGGGAAAGGACATCCATTAAACAAATTTGTCATGGAAGAAAGACAACTTGTATTTCCTATTTGTAGTGACTCAGCACTAATACATCAAATTATTTGTATGAGGGGTTTTTTTTTTTTTTCTTATGTCATTATTTGTATGAGGTTTTAAAGTTCACTTGACATAGATTGAAGTTGTATGAACATATTTACGCAGAAGTGATGATTAGGAAAAATGAAAATGGGGAAAGAGAGAGGAACAAATATTATTTAGCTTCTTTCAAGTAAAAGTTGTCACAAGGTACAACAACTCTAGAGGCCTTCCATCCACTTGTTAACCATAACTTAGATGACTAGAAAATATTGTGGTGACTTCTAACTGGGTTCTTTCCCCAACATGTTCCTCCAAAAGATGTATTAATGTACTCATCAAAATATTTACAAGCATCAAATCCATGTCATCTCCATTCAGAAGCTAGAAGCAATGATGTACACAATCAGTGATAAAAGGGCAGCTTCATGCAATTACACCAAAAAGGTAGCAAAACCATGTCTAATACATCTGCTGTTGCCTTAAAATGCTGAAATACATTACTAAGTTACAAAATTTGGAATTGACTACAATCCTGATTAAATTCAGATAGATATGTAAACTAAGAAGTTTTAATACTGGAAATGATTTAAGTATGAGGTACCTGTTTTGTGTCTGGCCGAGACACCCATCCAAGCCGATTGCAAATGCGGTGCACATGAGTATCTACACATATCCCTCGAACATCATCCCATGCAGTATTCATAACCTAAAGCACCCCACAACCAAATGACTTTAGAAATCCAGCATACCTCGAATTTAAATAAGTTATGCAATTAACCCCTACCAAATGAGCCATCTTAGGGCCTATCCCTGGAAGTAAGAGTAATTCCTCCAATGAGCTTGGTATGTCCCCATCATACTTCATGAGACAGATTTTTGCAATTTTCTTCATATTAATAGCTTTCCTTGTATAAAACCCAACCTAAAACAAACAAATATGAATTTTCATAACTACTGCAGTAGCTAAGGAGAGCGTGAGGTGAAGGGGAGAGGGGAAGTGATAGAGAAGGCAATAGGCTTAAAGTTACGGGCAAAAAATGCATCTTTCACAGTAATAATTCTTCAGGTTTGTCACTTAGTCCGGACTTGCACATGTCAAAAAGAAACGCTTATATACCTACATTTTCAAGTGACTCCTAGAAAAACATACCGGGTAGATAAAGTCCTTAATAGTTGCTTCATCAGCTTTATCAATGGCATTGGGAGTCATAAGACAATTCTGAATGAGACGTTGAATTGCACCTGCACAGGAGTATCTTTGTGAGAGTGTGAAGAACATAATTGACAAAGTCAGGATATATGATTAACACAAAAGATCATAATATCTACATCAGAAAATACAAAGCATATACAAGGTTTTAATGATGACAGCCTCACATAATACAGTCATTTACATTTCATATTATGCATCCTTAGCTTATTGATAATGCAAAATTTGAAAATGGCATTGGACTGCTTCAAAGCTACTTTTAGTTGTTTGCATGACCATTGACGACACAACAAGGTGTAATCTTGCACCACTATAATTTTGAAGCAATTCACACAATTAAAAAAATCTCCCAAATTTACAGGTACTAGAAGAAACTCTAATATGATTCCCAGTGTCTAAAATGATTATGTACCGCTATACACTTTTCTTATTACAAGAAGCAATTCTTCTCCCAATGAGTCCGGCTTATCTATAAATACAAAAGTGTATAACTTCCTCTGCATCATTCCCCTCCACGGTTAAGACTACAAGCATGAACTCTTAAGGCATCCCTTAAATTCAAAAGTGTATAGTTACTTTAGAGAATCTTGACATGAGGATTGAAATTCACCAATCACAATGAACAATATATGCATGATGCATCAGGTTTCAATGATGATGCACTTCTTCACTAAGAACATGAGAAAATTTTTCTTAGGGATCCAGTTGTAAAAAGGAAAAATGAACCCATATTGACAATCAACATTGAACACCTCTGGCTGAGATTTTATAAGGCTTTGTATTAAGAACAATTCTAAGCTGATTATAACACTTTGTGGTAGCTTTATTAGGTAATCAAAGTACAGACTTAACAGGGAGTCCTATTTTGATTTCTACAGCTATATTTGAAGTTGACCAATTTACTTTGTAATATTTTTGCTCTTCACCAAATGCTGAGACCAGTATCTTAGCAGTATTTCATTTTAGCTTACAATCAACCATAACCATGATATGCTTTGAAGATATCTATATAGCATAATACAGTTGTCAAAGTATAATTCTAAAGAATTTTCTGATGGAAAACTTTTCCCTATCTCCAAGCAAACATGCACTAATGTCCTGATTTCCTACAGTTGCAAGTTATAACCACAACATGTAATACTTCAACAAGATGATTAGTTAAAGAGGCATATTAATTGTAAATTAAACCAAAAGACTAGGAAGTTACCATGAGTAACATGATCTTTGGTTTGGCTGGATAGTAGTGAAGATATCAGGACAGCAAACCTTCTTTCCTGACAGATAGTGAGACATAGAAGACAAATCCATTTATAAGACATTTCAAGCATAAACAAAAGTTTCATGATAGAGAAAAGCATCAGTAAATGAGAATCTGAAACAAAATGTCTTCACAACACAAAGGATCTTCGGCAAACACTGCAATAAGTACTAATCATTGATGAAATTGTAATTCCAGGATCCAGACCACATTGAGGGAGTTTGAAGCTAGTGTCCCGGCTAATAAGAAAATAGCAATATGTCTTTCCATAAAAGCTTTTGTAGCTAATGATGTGATATGAAACCTGTCCATCCATCCAACATATTCATGGTCAACATTGAATATTATGCTAAACCAGTTGGTGCTCCAAAGTGGCTATAATAAGCACAATTTAGTTGCCTATAAAAGGCATTTTAAACTATTTAAATTACAATGAAGTACATTCTCCATTGGCTTTATGGAGTCTCTCTAGCTAATAAATATGTGTGGATTCAATCAATTTTATGTGATGGTCTCAAATGATATAAAGCATGGTGCCCTTCTTCTTTAAATCCCAAATTTTGATAACAAATAATTCATTAAAGACTCAAATACAAAATACAAGACCTTGAAGAACCAAAATTGGCACCAGAAATGGTAAGAGTACAGCATGAAAGGATGAATTAAGAATCACCAGAGTTAAATCATCCATTTTTCCAATATATCTACCTACACCAGAATGAAACATTGTACCTTAGGAGGCAGAACACTGCCAGCTTTCTCACATCCCATAGTGTCTACAGGTGCATCTTCTGCAGACCTCATTTTACGGATTCCTTCAAGCACTTTTTCCCAGTTAGCAGGTGCATTGCCTGTATCACATCAAACACTTCAATAGCAAATGCATCTGTAATTCAGAAGTTTATACTCTCAAAAGAAATGCACTAGGCGAAAGTCTTGTTCATCAAAATTATTAATCATTCTATAATCTATATGGACATCTACATTAAGAAGAGACAATCTACTTAACAATCCAAACACATCCTTACGGCAGAAGTCTATAAATATGCTACATTTAAATCATGATAATAGAATGAAAAGACCAACTGCAAACTTTGGTAACTTAAACAGACTATTTAATTCACATATAGGAGGAAAAGGTTTACAAGGTAGAGCAAATTGGCATGCACTTATAAGTTCTCTTTAAAGTCAATAAACTCCTTTGGCAAAGTCTCTTCTTCTCTTGCAATTTCAATTAGCATTACTCATGCACAATTTTTCACCATTTACCTCCCATTCCAATTGGGGAAGCAATGCCAGTTCCCACATTAATCTCATCAGATGTGGACTTCGACCTCCCTGCAAAACCATTGCTATGTGCAACCAGTCAGAGCCATGGAGATTATCCATTAAAAATGGCATTAATATACAAAAATGAACATATGTATATACCACTGCCCATGCATTTGTATATCTATATGCTTGTCTGTGTTTTTTAGGATGGGAGTCCATAAGTGCTCATGACTGCAATATGAATATAGCATGATAGCAATCTACAAGTTGCCCAGGATGGTGAACTAGTACAGCATCCTGAAATTATTCCCTAATATGTCATAACTCCATGCATAGACATTGTCAATCTAATAAACTTTTTCAGGAAAAACTTTCACCAAATGCTATACTCATAGGAACATAGCATTGCAACAGAAATCTTACCAGACAGAGAAGGGCCATCTACCTTCGTGTATGCAAATTCCTCTATGTCTGGTAGGCCACATGGCTGCAGACAAAATTTAAATGGTTGTATGGTTAAGAATTACTCTATACTGGTAAAACTTACAACCAAGTCTTTTAAAGTAAAAAGAGGAAACCAGATAGCCTAGTTGGTAAAGTCCTTTAGTACCAATACCTAGGATCAAGTCCTGTAGGATTTACAGGGTTAATTCCAAAAAGGAGGGCTACTCCATATTGTGTACTTAGTTTATTGGACCAAAAGAATCTTTACAAGTAAAAATGTAGTCAAACTTAAATTTTGAGTGATACAATGATAACACACGGGAAAATATTTGATGCACTAACAATGCATCCTTCTATATACTATCAAGTCACCAAATCCTAACACCTCATTAAAGAAGTATTATTTTGAAGGAAATAAAAGACTGATATTAAAAACTGATGCCATTTTGGGACCTTATAAACCTTTTATTTCCTTCAAAATAATACCTCATTAATGAGTAGTCAGCATTTGGTGACCTGACCGTGTATCAAAGCTATACACTGTCAGCGCATCAAATATTAATCCCTAACACATTATCAAATGATAAATTTCACTGTATATGCATTTTCTAAAATCACACAGGATAAAAACTCAATTAGTCAGGAAGACCATTAGTCAAAGAAATAGAAGCAAAAGACCAAAGTACAAAAGAATCCTTCTTCCACATTCAAAATATACATAACCAAGGCATTGTAATCATGTTTACAGCAGATGACAAACAAATGCAAACCAATTAATCATGCCCAAGAAAAGTTACATTACTATGAAATCAAAAAAGATTGCCTTCTGATTCTCAAGGGGAAAAAAGGGAAAAAAATGACCTTACCTTAAGGCCCTTATTTTCTGCTTTGGGAATCTCTTGTACAACATCCAATGTCTTTTTAACCCTCTTTTTCCTCGTAAAAACTCGAACTGCTGGCACAGAAACTTTGTCCGTTGTTTCAGAACCTGCAAATTCCCAAAAGTTTACAGTAAGGAAAGACTAAGAAGAAAGTGATAGGAGGGAGAAGAAATTTATAAGAATACAAGAACGTAAATAATATCTTTATTATCCCATTAGAAAACCTGGGTTTGGGTCTGAAGAAGGAACTTCAGTTGTCGACGATGATGAAAGGGTTTTGAAGGCGAATCTTGTTCTTGGCATTTTGCTCTTCAATTTCATTCCTCCCAAGCCAACGCCAAATCCAAGCGGAAAACTTCTGGGTACAACATACATTGTCTTTGTCTCCGTAATTTAGGGGGGAAAGGGCAGTGTACCAGGAAATATTATTATTTTAATAATTAGGATAATAGAGAGTAAATTCAAAATTGATGTTTTTTCAATATCTAATTCTTTTATATGATCAAAACCAATAACATACTAACACCTTTGCAATTATATTAAACTCATCATAGCATTTGCTCTGCATAATCCCTTCTACTCCATTTGGTAACTGCAAAATAATGGTAATGAGTACCTCACATGTCATGATAGGAGAAAATGGAATTATTGTTCAGTGTTCATTGAAAAGAAGAGAGAATGGAATAACGAAACATGTCACCATACAAATCAAAGGAATAAAACTAAATAAGTAATATTTATTATGCTAACCGAATAATAATCATTAAATAATAAAATTAGTTTTTGAAACTCTAATCATTTATTTTTGCTTTCTTACATTTATATTCAGTACAAAAATTAACTAAATAGGCAACTAAAATGTGAAATCAAATAAGAAGTCATCATGCTAAAAGATTAAGAGGGAATATTTTTAAAAGTTTTTGAATTTTTCAAAAAATAATATTTTTTATTAAGTTCGAACAAATTTTAATATTTTTACTTTGATTTAAATATAATCGTAAAATTAACAGTTGATTAATCATTAATAATTAAAATATTATTTATTATTTTATATTTACGTGGTGTTAATATTAAGAGTAGAAACATCATGTGATTATGTCATTATTTTATATTATCATCTACTATGATATGTTAGCATGTCATATCAACAACATGTGATATAAAATGATAAATGATATTTTGATTAATTACAATTAATCAACTGTTAGTCATAATTCATAAAAACTTATTTGATTCAATTCAAAACTATAATGTTTTTATTAAATATAATAAAATAATAAAAAATTATTTAAAAAATTCTTAATAATCTATAAAATTTTTTTAAGTATTAATCCGAAAAAAATAGACAAGACCGTGTAAGGATAAGATTTAAGTTTCAAAGGTCAAATTAACTAAATCAGATGTGAGAAATTAACTTCTTGTGAGACCAATGACAAAAAATCTTGTTATGAGATCATGTTTGAGAAGGTGATACATACGTCTACGTCATTGATTAGGAATGGAATGACTCTTGGTACCTCTTACTAATTTCTTATTTCTTATATTGGACCAATCGATGCTTTGGCCCTTCAACTTCGTCACCTTCTTGCAAGAGAAATTTATTTTTAAAAAAGGATTAACACTCATAATCCGTCTTTAACCCCAGGTGAAGTTTAATCATGCGGGACGTCATGTCCGAACCTACTCTTTGAGCCCAAAGTCTTTGTCCAAGCCTTGCCCCGTTGGGCCAGGTTGGTTTGCAGGCCCTAGCAATTAAGCCATGGAAGCACTGAAATTACATATGACGATTTGTAAAGGAGAACAAAGAGGGGAGAATTAGTGATGAGTTGGAGAAGAAGTTCCAAAAACCGTGTGAGCTCCATTGAGTCAAAGCTATTTTGTTTATAAACAACATTATCATTAAACTTTGTTATATCTGAAGACTGCTTGAAAAGTGAAACTGAAATGGTCTCCCTTGAAATGCCTTAAACCAACTTTTTTTCAGAGAATATCAATCAATGGGACCAAAATCAAGGGTGTAATCGATTCATTCATTTAAATTGTTAGGAGTAAGAAACATGTTTCACTTCGGCAGAGCGTCATCAAAATCTTTGAACTTGGAAAAATTTACAATATAAACAAAATAATGTGTCCCAGAGATGGACCCCTCATTGTCTTTGCAACAAAATATGGTATCCAAAACCCACCTCTGTTCACACTATTTTATCCCCCAGTTGTCAAAACATTTAGATACACTGAAGATACTCATTGATTTTTCAGAATCTGCTTCAGATTTATCAGAATCTGCTTCAGATTTAGTAATGTTTCATGGATGATAGCGTCAAACATATTAACCGTGTTCCATGCAATGATGGCTAAGGAATAAAACCCTAACAGCTGGCAGATCCAAGGAAAATCTCCATTGATGTAAACTTTGGGATATATTCAAGCATTGGTTTACCTTCAACAATTAAAGTCAGCTTGCCATAGATGCAGGCATGCCCGACATTATGTTTAGGTTTGTCCCAATTTATGCTCACTTGACTTAGTCTAAGACATAGTAAGTAATGTGTATACTTTCCTTCTGAGAAACTTCCTTGACAATGGGGGAAAAATACAGAAAAAGGAACCCTTTTGTCGATTCAGTAAATCCAATAAAAATAGTGAGTAGACTTAAGTACAGCTCTTTTTATAACTTGATCTTTTGGGATCACTATAAAAGGAAAAACAAGTACCAAAAGAAAAGAAAATTAAAATATAAGCTAGTGAAAGTATATTATTTAATTTTTAAGATTTTCAAATAATATTATTTACTTTTCAATTAAATGAACCAAAAGAAAAAATAAATAAATTGAGAATTGAACTCTCAACTACTTTTTAATACACTTATCATCATCATTCACAGGTGAATGTAGGAACAAGATGATTAAATGTGTGTTAAAAAGGAGTCCAAACTTAAAAAAAAAAAAATTAGTGATGCTATTAATTACTTTTAATAAAGCTTTTATTTGAATGCTGGAAAAGGACAAACACAAAACAAAAGGAGAGAGAGAGAGAGAGAGAGACAGCAATCCGAAGAAAAAATTGGTCAGGAGAAACTAAGCAGTTGGCTGGCTGGGGTAGACCAAAACAAAGGGAAGGAGACTTTAATGAGGGTATGGTTGAATCATGGGCAGTTGCAAACCCATGCTGTCTGTTAAATATGCAGCAAAAATCAAGATAGGATATCCCCAGATTTCTTCACTCTAATCAATAGATTGATTATCGGATTCAGTACCCAATAAATAAAACAAAAACTCATCGATTCCAAATCTTTTCCATGCTTGAGACTCTGCAACTATTACTAAGTATCTACCTTTCGTGTACTCTTAATTAGGTTTTTATAAATTGGTTGATTTGTTATCATTATTTTGCATTACGAATAAATAGTAAATAGAGAAAATTGTGAGAAATAACCCTATTTAATGAAAGCATTTCAAAAATAATTATCAAAATAAATTCAACTAATTTTAGCTATATTTATTCATGATTTGATAAAAATACTTTTAAAATTATTTCAAATAAATTTAACCATTTTTCATAATTTTTTCTTATTTGTGCTTCCGATTTTTCTCTCTCTCACTATCCAACTCTGTCTAATTTTATCGATTTCTCTCTTCAACATTCGTTTGCTATGCTTTCGATTTCTCTCTCGTGTTTTTAGATTTCTTTTTCTTGTGCTTTCAAGACACCAAAGGATGGTTTTGATTTACTTGGGGTGGGTAGCTACTTAGAGAATTTGATTTTTAAGTATTTTGGATAAAATCAACACAGTAAAAATGATTATAAATGTTTGAAATAGCTTTTAATTGGATCAATTTGGGATCTAAACAATAATAAACTCAAGAATTTAAAATTTATAAACCTAGGTTTTTAATTTTTTATTTTTAGTCAAAATAGGTGTTTTAGATAAGAAAATTTGTGTTTTGATTTATGAAAACATGTTAAAAATACTTTAATCAGTGTTAAATTATTAAAAAAATAAAAAAAAATTGAGAGAATTTGAAGTTTTGGTTCGTAAGTAATAATAACATTTTAAACATTAAAGTGTAATAAAATATTTTTGAATATGACGTGTAACAATAATATTTTTTCAATATGACGTATAATAACAACATATTTTCAACATGGTACGTAATATATTTTTATACATAGTGTGTAACAATAATTTTTTTTTTCAACATGACGTGTAATAACTTTTTTTAACCATAACGTGTAACATGTTTTTATACATAACGTGTAACAACAATATTTGTTTTTCAACATAGTATGTAGCATGTTTTTATATATAACATGTAACAATAGTATTTTTTCTTCAACATGACACATAATAACCTAATCATGACATCTAACATCATAACATATAATTTTATCTAACTTAATTAAAAATAATTAAAATTATAAAAAATTTATTTTTAAAAACATTTCATCCTTAAAAATTATTTTTAAAAATATTCCATTATATATATATATATATATATATATAGACATGGCAACGACTCCAAACCAAAGATGCCCAGACAAGTTATAAAAACGGATAAAACAAAGCAAGCAACTGACATTGAAGTTGCTTTTGGAAACCTTTGCCTTTATATAGTATCTCAATCTAATTAATTCTTCAAACTCTAACTACCTCAACTTACTATATATAATAACCACTTTGTCATCAAGAGAGAGAGAATAATTTCCCTTCTTTCCCATCCTAATTATGAGTTTCCCTTCTAAGTAACTTAAATGTTATATATTGTTGGAATTTCTATTATCGATTTATCATTTATAGTAATTTTAGAAACACAAACAAATAAAAAATAAAAAAATACCAGTCTACTAACTTCAATCATATATGTGAACGAAGAAAAAGCAACCTTTTTTTTATTGCTTAATAAACCTAATATTTCTACTACAATCATTCAAAAAGTAAAAACCTACTACATGCCTAACTTTCTACAGTATTCCTTTCGATTCCCTAAAGTCCATCAAAATAGCAATGACATACACGTGAGAATAAACGAAAAACACACACACACACTCTCTCTCTCTGTCACGCACACGGATATATATATATACACATAGAGAGAGAGAGAGAGAGAGAGACAGAAGTGAATAACGTGATCAGCAGATGAAGCTAGCACGTGATCTTAACGTGCAAGAAACACCCCCACGATCTTATATAGCATAAAATTGAAAGACAGAAATATGAATACAACCGGACAAAAGCCATGTATTATTAGCATCATAATCACCATTTCTAACTCGTAATACATTATTGGTGACTGACTGACTTTGCATATCTGAGCTCAATATTTCTTTAGTTTCCATGCATCCCGACGACTTGAGTCAACCTAATTAATATTGACAAACGCTAATTTCCTCTAAAATGAACTTGGGTATCTCTTTGTCTTCTTCGCAATTTCTTCTCTACTTCCTTCTCTCTTTATAAAGACCCATCTTTACTCTCTCTACACCATTTCATAGATTTACATTTTCTTCTCTACTTCCTTCTCTCTTTATAAAGACCCATCTTTACTCTCTTACACCATTTCATAGATTTGCATGTTCTTCTCTACTTCCTTCTCTCTTTATAAAGAGCCATCTTTACTCCATTTCAGAGATATCTGATTTGTTTTGAACGAATGTTCAAAGTTTCTTTTTTTTTTTTCTAAATAAAAAAGAGTGATAATTAAGTTACAGGTTTCTGTCTTTACTTTGAAGAATAGAAGATGGTTCCAATGGGATTTAAATTCTGCCCTACCGATGAAGAGCTTATCCAAATCCTGATAGAGAAAGTATCTGGGAATGTAACGGCGCCGTTTGATTTCATTGTTGAAAGAAATATTTATAAATTAGAGCCGCAAGATCTTCAATGTATGACGTTCCTTTTCTTCTTCCTTAATCATATTAATTTTCTGATAGCATCAAATACATTAATCTCTTTTTTGTTTGGTATATCTATTTATGCTTCCAGTTTCGGCGCATGACCATACTTTTTAGCATATAAAAGTGAAATATTAATGCGTAGAGCTATCAATATTTGTCCTGGGGTTCATGTCTGAGGGCAAAGGAACAGAATGCCGTGTTTCATGGAACATTGGATCAATCAGATCACAACAACCATCATACTTCCTATGTTTCATCCATCAACTTAATTGTCTCATCTGATCGTCTGTAGCCTCTACTGAACTGACTCCCTTCCCTTGCCAGGGCTCCCAAAATCCCACATTTTGTACTATATATATATTTACTACAGTAAAAACCAGTACATGGAAACTTAATATCTTCGATGGTTTTCTTTCTTAGACTAATGTTATATATACCTAGTCATCCTTTCTTTAATTATACTTTGTGCAGGGATTCAAAGCCCGGCCTTAAAAGATAACGAAAGGTATTACTACTGTAAGAGGGAGAGTGATTCGAGAGAGGTTTCGGGTCGAGGATGGTGGAAGGCCACCAGTCATGTCAAGACAATTTCTGCTAATGGAAGAGTGGAGGGTTACAAAAGGCCCTTAACATTTCACAGGTTTGGGGATAACGAAAGAAAGCGCAAAGGTGCGATCAAGACTGACTGGATCATGCATGAATATGGCCTCCACTCTATTCCAACGGTTTGTGTCCTCCTTCCCAAAGTTTGATGCATAAAGCATATCTTCAAACCATACATGCACCCGCTGTCCTTTTCAGCTAATTAATTTATTGCTGGGTATTTTTCCCCCAAGCATTTGTGAAGAGTATGAAGCTATACAAATTATTAAACAAACCTGTTCTTTACAATATGGTGACAGCAAGAGCAAATCTACCGTTTTACAGCCTGGGGGAGAAAAGAGGAAACATATGTAATCTAGGCTTTTGATTTAATTTCTTGAGATATCATTGTCCAAAACCCGATTTCTTTCGATATGCATAGACTTCTCTCTTTTCTTCTGATGCCACTGTAAGGATTGTCTAGTCTACACATGTGAGCTTATAGCTATACGAGGTTATTACCTTTACATCGCAGAACGACGTTAATTAGGCTGTGGTGAGCCAAATGGCACGTAAATAATTGGGGTCCTGAACTTCTAAATATAGTTAGATTATCAGATCAATAATATCTCTACAGCATATATAGCAGCTAGCTAGCAAATAGTTCATAAGTTTAATCCTTTTCATGACCCCAGTAAATTATACTATCATATATAATTACTCTCAATTTTAATGTTCTTAAATATTATCATAATCTCAAGCCAAACCATATACTATATATGGTTAAGAATAACAGTACTATAATTGTTTCTGCTACAATTTTCACTATCAGCTCTCACTCCCATAATTTTAACCACCAAAAATGTAAGGAGAAGATTGGTAGGTAAGTCCTGCGCCTATTGCCTATATGAACAGGGCTGTAGCTGCAAGCAAGGGATCGGTTAGGGAGTGAACAAGATGTATATTTTAGTTAATTTTGATGGCTGCCTGCCCCTCCATTACTTTAGGCATAGGCAGTATATATTTTGTTGTATGAACTGCAGTAACCTTGGCCAATGAGAATTTCATATTTTTTCTTAAGAAAAAGAGAATTCATATCCAATTCTTTAAGTAAAGAATACACATACTAAATATTGAACCAAATACTAATTAGCTGTCAACTAAGATTTAACTTTAACAATAAAAATGAGATACTCGAACCATTTTAGGTCAAAAATTCAAATTTAATCCATGCATAAGTTTGCTTCCATTTAATATTGGGTTTTTCTTAATTATTTAGTGCTACTAAAACTTAACTTACTGTTGTAACTATTGGTTTGTTTTCCTCTATTAAAAGCTGGTAAATATATCTTTCCAAAAAAAAAAAAACGCTGGTATGTACAATTTGTTTGTTTTTCTATCTAAATGCACTTTGTATTTTCTCATTTTTGTAAGAAAAAAAAAACAAATAACAGAAGTTCTGATTAACGAGAGGGAACTTTAGTTGGTTATATATGTGTTTTCTATTTGATTACTTACTCTTTTTACTCTTCGAAGATAAGTGCAGTGATGTAGGAAAATTCAATGAATATGTACTGTGTGGAAATAACGAGACAAGACAAGGTATGGGATATTGCGGTTAGCATTTGTCAAGGAATGGGATGATACTCTTGCCTTTTGCTTTATTTGCACGTGTACAAGATTTATAGGGTACGAAAGATTTGGTGTTTGGACAATGTCAGTGCAGTCATCATTATGGTTTTGCATCTCACTTTGCATTGTTTAGCATTTTAGAGTAGTAATTCGTATGATTCTAGCTTGACTTTCTTCTTCTTTTCTTGTTCTTTGTTTATGTAGGACTGGAGACTCTGTAAGATTAAGTACAAAGGAAAAGAAAGGCTTGAAGAAGACACGGAAAATATCAGAAACAGGTCTTGTCCAATTAGTTTAGAAGCTACAGGTGGCTGTATTAGTTCCATAAATCCCATGCAGGTGGATCAGTTTGCTTTTAAGGAACAGCAGCTGCAGCCGCATCCATTGCTGTCGCCATTAACCCTTATTAACAATGATTATGAAAATTATTTTGGGTCAAACTCAAACTCAAACATGAGATTTGAAACATCGATTGGTGAGCAGGAGCAGCAGCAGGAAATGGAGCCCATCTCCTCATTTGATCCAAGTTGGATGCCACTGATGGCTACACCAAGCCACGTTGCATCCCAACAACACAACCAATCGGCTGAGACCAGGGAAGCTCACTCTCCATTTCCAGACCTGTGGTCCAGCTGGGAGAATTGGCATTGACCCCTCTTTCCTCCAAATATTAATTACTCAAGCAGCTGGTTTGCTAAGGGGTTTTATTTAAACCCCATACTTGTATGGTTTAATGTTTCTTTTCCTCATGTAATGCATGTGAGTAGTAATTAATATAGTTTGAAGACCCACATATTGGGCATTTCACTAATATATCTGAATGAGTTCAAGTTGGGGAGGCTCTTGACTACACTGGAGTAATTTGCATCTGCTGCTGCTGAGAGAAAGAGTTTTGGGAGATAAAAGATTGTTATATATCTTTCACTATCATGCGATTCAAATTCAATAAGAAAGTTTATTTAGATGCTTGATGTTATTTAGGAAACGTAGATTTGCAGGTCACCAAGATAATAATTGTTTGTATATATATAATTCCTCAGCTGTAGAGAGGATCGATCTAAAGAGAAAGCAGAAGATGTATCAACTTCAAGTATTCAACATCAACATGAAGATTCAGTCCTTTCAAGTTTAATTGTGTAAAGATATTTCAAATTCCAAAAGACCCTCAATTTCATCATGGTTTGATGCCATCTTCAAGAGAAGCAAAAGCAAATAAGAAACAAGACATTATTAGAGAAAGAGACTAATATGCCATAATATTATTAAAGAAATATGCATTCAAATCAAAATAATTCGTAATATTAAAAAAAGAGTTACACTACGATCAAAATATAACTATTACGGTCAAGTAATTCGTTTTCAATAATTTTCCTCACAATTCTCTTAAAACATTTTTAATTTTATCCCGTCAATTCTTTATAACATATAATATTTTAATTTAAATTTTATTTATATATATATAATGTTAAGCGAAAAGTTACCCCACATAAATTTTGTATGGTCTATTTTAAAATAAAATCTTGAAACTTTCAAATTAAAATATCAATTTACTAATCGTACCATTTCCCCTTAAAGATTTGAATATAATCTTTTGACTAATTAAAGCCATATGATTAATCACATATTACAATAGCAAAAAGGAAAAGTATAACTTACCTCTTGTAGTTGATAAAAATCTTTGTGTGCAATGTGATAAGGCTATTGATCGACCACTCAAGTTAAAAGGCAGAACGTAAAATAATGGAACCCCATTGTCCTTTCTCTTTCCACCAAGCAAAAGCACTAGGATGCTTTGTATAGGCAATTAAAAAGTATATATCTATATAGTTCGAAAAAGAAATTATTTCTCTCCTTTTTTTTAAGTAGAATAGAAAAGAATAAATTACACCAATTACTACTCACAATCATAATTTTTTTTTAAATTTTTTTACACCTCTTTTCATGCCCTATGTATAAATTTTTATTAAGTGTCTCTTTGATGCTTGAAGTGTAAAATACGTATTCTCGTATCTAAATAAAGAGTAAAATTAAACACTATTAATGAAAAAAATAAAAAATAAAAGAGCTTCATCCATCATTTATCTTATCATTTTTTCCTCTTTTAGTCACTTATATTTTCATGATTTTTCTCTCATCTTAGAATTTAAAGGCCAAGATTCCATGGACTAAGCAGTGTTTTATTTTTTCTTTTTGTTTTCTTCCCTTAACTTTGGGGTTTAGCTATAAATCCATTTTCCCCCTAATCTTTGTATGGACGGCTGCATTTTGATCGAAAGAGGGAAGAACGAGTGGGGACAGTAGAGAAGAACAATGACGGGGGAGGACTGGGATTTAGCATTCCCTGAGACTGTTGCGGTCTGCAGGTTCTTACATGTGGTTGCTGCCAGACGACGTTCTGGGACTGTACAGGGGAGTTTTAACACTTTGATTCATGGTGCTGTGTTTTTCTAGAGTTTTTGTGGATGTTTTCTGTGTCTGTAATTTAATGGCGGGGCATAAGTTATTAATTGAGCTGGAAAACCTTACTTTAAATCTTTAACTACAGATTTTTATATTAAAAAATAACATAATATTTAAATAAATTTTTATTTTTTTATTATATTCAATTAAATTTCTGTATTTTTATTTTGAATGAAATAAATTCTCACGATTAATGACTGATTAATTACCATTAGTTAAAATATCACTTTTTATTTTAACTATAACCTTTTACAATCATATAAATACAATTTGCTAACATAAAATGATTGCTAATTCCAACAACAGAAATACTTTTAATAAAAAATTGCAATTAAAATGACGGATCTTTTTATTATTGTTGTTAAGGTAACGCAAGCCATGAACTTATTTAACAAGTGATTTTTTGATTAATAATAATTAGTTAATAATTTTAATTAATGATTATATTTATTAATCATTAGTTATAAAAACTAATTTATTTGTCTAAAATAAAAATTAAAGAACTTAATTGAACGTAACGAAATAATAAGATAGGAATTGAATTGATTTTGTAATATAATTTAAGGACTTATTTAGATATTTAACTAAAGTAGAATAAAAATGAAACAAAGCAAAAGAAAAAAAAAGGGGAAAACTTACATGAAGGCTATGGAAATGGAAAAAAGCCTACTTAAAAAGGAAGAAACAATAGCAAATTAGAAAAGGATTGCCCCCTAAAATGAAAAACAACAAGAGATTGAAAAGGATGGTAAAAAGCCGCAAGAGACGCCGTAAGCAAAATCTGATGTCGTTATCTGAATGCCCGTCGTTCCTCTAACATGTTTCATCCAATTAAAACTACAAGATAAATGATATGATAATATAAACAGAATAAGAAAAAGACAAACATTTAGGGTAGACGATTTCTGCTTCAAGCCTCAAATTAGTTCTTTAAATTTTTTGTTAAAAAAGTAAAATTTATTGCCTGATTAATCGAGGAAAACAAACTCCAATTACATCATTTAATAGTAAGCTTCTAACTCTACCAGGTGGATTAGAAAAAAGATTAAAAATTCTCATCAATGGATAATACCATATTAGCCATCTTTAAACTTCTTTATGGTTTGAATTAAATCTGAATTTGAACAAGGGTGATTAAGTTGGGAAGTTATCGTACCAACCACTAACTTGCTATCTACCTGAATATCAATATTCCTGAATCCTTGTTCCCATGTGTATTTGAGTCCTTGATAAACACCTCAAAGTTCAGCTCGGTATGTAGTGCACTTCCAGAGTTTCATCGCATAGCCTCCTCTCCACTGACCATTCGAATCTCGCAAGACTCCTGGGATCGCTACCTGCTCAGTTGTTTTTCGATGAGCACCATCAGAGTTGAGAGCCATCCAACCGGAGGAAGACTCTGTCCAGCTAACTAGAATTTCCTCTCGGGGTCTTGTTGAAAATTGATTGATAAGATCATGCTATATATTGAAGACGATCTCCCTTCAATAACTACAGTTTTGCTCTCAAAGATCCGTATGGTTCTCGATTTCCACAATAAGCAAGACGTCACTCCAAATAAAACATTCCACCCAACTTCATTCTCTTCAGCTTGTGATTTGTTCAAGTTATAAATGAACAGTCAAAATACCAACTAAATCTCTATATCCACGCATTCTGTTCAAAAAATTTGTGCACTTGCTGAGAATCGAACCAAGGACCTCAAACACACCTAAGTCTTTTCTTCTTATTTAATTCTTGCTTTTGTTTCTTTTCTTCTTCCATCCTTCATATTTTTGGTTAAACAAATTCTTATAATTAATGATTAATTAATTGTCATTAACCAAAATATTTCAATTTACACTCACATGACATTGACATAACGTTAATATGAAAGATAAAATATACGATATGACTATGTCTTCATATTAATCATTAATTATAAAGATTTCTTTGACTCAGAATTAAGGTACAATGGATTATTTGATTTAAAATAAAAATATAAAGACATATTTGAATGCAATAAAAATATAAGAACTTATTTAATTTTTTGAAAATAATTTAAAGTTTTTTTAAATATTATGTTTTTTTCTTTTCAAAGTCTAAATTACAAAAAAAAGTCATAGGCGTGCATAAAAATAATGGAAAAAGCCATGTATGAATGAAACTTGCTAGGGCTTACTTCTATTCTATCCTAGCCGTGCCAGATCTAGTCTATTATTACTAGATCCAGAGCAATGACAACTGTAACATGTTTGGCTGCTAGGGGTAGTAATGACTTAACATTAGTTCAGACACAGTGAAAGGGACAAGAAGATTCTCTTGGCTTCTCTTGTATCTTCCCAACCTGAAAGTGCTAAAACTTTACTGGCTTTGATTAATTATGCAATTGAACTTAGAAGAAGCATTAACTTTATTCAAAATGCTTGTAGCCTTAAGTAAAGGATCAACTTTTTCAAGGAATTTTCTGATTTGCATCTTTTTAAGTTATGTAAGATTGTACCTTAGGAGAAGAACACTGCCAGCTTTCTCACATCCCATAGTGTCTACAGGTGCATCTTCTGCAGACTTATTCTACAGATTCCTTCAAGCACTTTTTCCCAGTTAGCAGGTACATTGCCTGTATCACTTCAAACACATCAATAGCAAACGCATCTGCAATTCAGAAGTTTATACACTCAAAAGAAATGCACTAGGAGAAAGTCTTGTCCATCAAATTTATTAATCATTCTATAATCTATATGGACATCTACATTAACAACAGACAATCTACTTAACAATCCAAACACATCCTAGAGGCAGAAGTCTATAAATAGGCTACATTTAAATCATGATAATAAGATGCAAAGACCAACTGCAAACTTTGGTAACTTTGATAATAAGAGGAAAAGGTTTACAAGGTAGAGCAAATCGGCATGCAGTTATAAGTTCTCTTTAAAGTCAACAAACACCTTTGGCAAACTCTCTTCTTCTCTTGCAATTTCAATTAGCATTACTCATGCACAATTTTTCACCATTTACCTCCTATTCCAACTGGGGAAGCAATACCAGTTCCCACATTTATCTCTTCAGATGTGGACTTTGACTTCCCTGCAAAGCCATTGTTTTCTGAAACCAGTCAGTGCCAGGGACATTATCCATTAAAAATGGACATTAATATACAAAAATGAACATTTGTCTATACCACTGCCCATGTTTTTGTGCATCTATGTGCTTGTCTGTGTTTTTCGGATGGGAGTCCATATGTGCTCATGACTGAAATATGAATACAGCATGATAGCAATCTACACGTTGCCCAGGTTGGTGAACCCGTACAGCATCCTGAAATTATTCCCTAATATATATGCCATAACTCCATGCGTAGACGTTGTCAATGTAATAAACTTTTTCTGGAAAAACTTTCAAATGCCATACTCATAGGAACATAGCATTGCAATGGAAATCTTACCAGACAGAGGACCATCCACCTTCTTGTATGCAAATTCCTCTATGTCAGGTAGGTAGGCCACACGGCTGCAGAAAAAATTTAAATGGTTGTGTGGTCAAGAATTACTCTATACTGCTAAAACTTATCACCAAATCTTTTAAAGTAAAAGGAAGAAACCAGGTAGCTTAGTTGGTAAAGTCCCTTAGTACCAATGCCTAGGATCAAGTCCTGTAGGATTTACAGGATTAATTCTAAAAAGCAGGGCTGCTCCATACTATGTACTCGCTTCATTGGACCAAAAGAATCTTTACAAGTAAAAACGTAGCCAAACTTAAATGTTGAGTGATAAAGTAATAACACATTATTTTTTTTTTTGAAAGTAATAAAACATTATTACATGACGAATTTCAGTGTATATGCATTTTCTAAAATCAAGCAGGATAAAATTTCAATTAGCCAGGATGACTATTAGTCAAAGAAATGGAAGCAAAAGAGCAAAGTACATAAGAATCCTTCATCCACATTAAAAAATAATAATAATAATAAATAAATAAATAAATAAATACATAACCAAGACATTGCAATCATGTTTAAAGCAGAGAACAAACAAATGTAAACCTATCAATCATAATGCCGGAAAAAGGTTACATTAATATGAAACCAAAAAAGATTGTATTCTGATTCTCAATGGAAAAAAAGGGGAAAAAAATAAGGGCCTTACCTTAAGGCCCTTATTTTCTGCTTTGGGAATCTCTTGTACAACATCCACCGTCTTTTTAACCCTCTTTTCCCTCTTAAAAACTCGAACTGCTGGCACAGAAGCGTTGTCCGTTGCTTCAAAACCTGCAAATTCCCAAAAGTTTACAGAAAGGAAAGCATAAGAAGAAAGTGATAGGACAGAAAAGAAATTTATAAGAATACAAGAATGTAAATAATGTCTTTATTATCCCATTAGAAAACCTGGGTGTGGGTCTGAAGAAGGAACTTCAGTTGTTGATGATGATGAAAGGATTTTGAAGGTGAATCTTGTTTTTGGCACTTTTCTGTTCAATTTGAGTCCTCGCAAGCCAACGCCAAATCCTCGGGGGAGAACGGGAATGTAGCAAGTATTATTGTTATTATTATTATTATTGTTGTTGTTGTTGTTATTGTTATTATTATTATTATTATTATTATTATTATTATGTATAAAGGAAAAATTTTATTGAATTAGTTTAAAATAATATTTTAGGCCATTAGACATTTAGGGAGTCCGTTAGTAATTAATAAGTAGGAAATGTTTGCAGGAGAGCATCATAAACTTGTAAATTTATATTTAAATTATCATGATAAGTAGCTATTTAATCAGTATATTGATTAAATTATTATTATTTTAATAATTATGATTGAGTTAAAAAATTAAAATTTTTCAATATTTAATTCTTTTATATGATTGAAAACAAAATCATATTTACATGTTTGCCATTATATAAAACTTATTATAGCATGTCTTGCATAATCCTTTTTAAATACATTCTGTAGTCGAAAAATAATGGTTCAATTTCCTCACATGTCATGATAGAGAAAATGAAATTATTATTCAATGTTCACTCCAAATAAAAAAGAATGGAATAACCAAACATGTCATGATACCAATCAAAATAATAAAACTAAATAAGTAATATTTATTATACTAACTGAATATTAATCATTAAATAATAAAACTAATTTTTGAAATTCTAATAATTTATTTTTGCTTTATTACATTTGTATGCCATACACAAATTCACTAAGTAGGCAACTAAAAGCTAAAATCAAATAAGAAGACAACGTGTTAAAAGAAAAAATATAATATTAAAATATTTTTATTACGATCAATTAAATTTTTATATTTTTATTTTTAATTAAATAAATTCGTAAGAATAACAGTTAATTAATTATTTATAGTCAAAATGTCATTTTTCATTTTATATTTACCTGACGTTAATAAAGTCAAAATATTATATGACTATGTCATTCTGTCATATTTTTATTTACTATGACATGTTAGCATATTACATCAGCAACATGTAACATAACATGACGAGTAACATTTTGATTAATAATAATATTTTTATTAAATATAATAAAATAAAAAAAATTATTTAAAATTTTTTTAATAATATAAGACTTTTTTAAATATTACATTAAAAAAAAGACAAGACAATGTAGCGATAAGAATTAAGTTTCAAATCTCAAAATAAATAAAACAAGTATATGAAAAGGAAACCAAGTGAAGAAATGCAAAATCAGAAATGAGAATTTATCTCCTTGTGAGACAAAGGAGAAAAAATCTTGTTGTGAGATTATGTTTGAGAAGGTGATGCATGCATCTATGTCATTGATTGAGAATAACTCATGGTACCTATCACTGATTTTTTATTTTTTGTATTTGACCAAATGATGCTTCAACTTTTCAATTTCTTATAAGAGAAATTTATGTTTAAAAAATAATTAAAACTCCTAATCCATCATATCTATACAATATATATAAAAGTAGCTTGACAAGTTAATGTTTGGATTGTCCTCGATTGAGCCTCTAATTTAATGACAAGTATCATTCAATTGAAGGGCTACATCTTTTTTTTTTGTTTCCCCTCGTCTAGCAAAACAATGTCGTTTTACATGTTTGAAAGTTTTTTCCCCTTTCCTTTTAGGTTGCTAGAAACAACATTGTTTTTAAACTTACCGTTTAGATTGCCTAGGTAGGGTTTGCTTAACTTTGATGTTTCTGTTGTTTTTTCTCTTTTGGTTCCTTTATTGTGATTTTTTTTTTTTTACAGTTTTAGTTATTGAGTACTTTGATTGAGTGGAAGAAAGGAGGAAGGAGGGATAAAGGAAAGGCTTTAGGGTTCGTTATTTGAAGGGTGGCTATTAGGTTTGGATAAGAAAAAGCATGGTATTAAGGGTTTTGTTTATTTGTCGAGGAATAGGTTTGGGTTTTTGTTAGACAAAATTGGTGGGGAAAAAGAAAAAAGAGAGGAAGATTGAGGGTGATGGGTTATCAGGTTTGTCAGATCGATTTTGGCTAAAAGAGTCGTAGGAATAGGGTAATTCTTTTAACGATGGCTTTAAGGTTTTGTTTTAGGATTCAATTGAGAAGGTTGGTTTTTGGCTAGTAATTGATCTTCATTTTTTATTGATGAAGTTGGTTGTAGGATTGGTGGTTTTAAGGTTTGCTTATTGTTTCAAAACAATGTCGTTTTACATGTATGAATATAAAAGAAAAAAAAGGGAAAATGTCAATAATTTGTCTCTTGCTTTAACTATGTGTTATGGGGAATTTTATTAACCGATTGCTTAGGTTTTACAATCAGTAACAATTGTCAAATTACCGTATTAATATTCAATCTAATATTTACTACTAAACATGAAGAAAAAGCAATACAACCACTAAAGACAGAAACACAGTCACAGTTGAGTCAGTAGACAAGTCTTTCAAAGGCAACAATGGTAAATTTATTAGCTACGGATCCAAAGCAAGTGTTAGTAAGATTATCTGTTTATAGTACTATAACATTAATGATAATCAATATTCACATGTTGTTGACAAATGAAAAATAAAACAATTAACTATATAAAAATATTTATATTCTTTTCCATGCTAGAATGCCAAGTTTAAGGTGATAGTGACATTGTCAATGTTGAAACACCAAATGGATGGTACTATAACGCTTGTAATTAGAGCGCGATAGGTCTACGATTTGTGTTGGTGAATTTTGGTACTCGAAACACGATGAGAAGACATCGGTTCTTATATAAATAGGATAATTCTTATTTATTATTGAATTTAGTAAAAAGTACATCCTTACAAAACAAAGAATATAATAGAACATTTTAAAATATTTTACAAAATGATTTTGCAGTTAATAGTCCAAGATGAAACTGGTACCATTAAATTGCTAGCTTTTGGACAACAAATTAAAAAATTGATTAGAGCTACTATTGTAGAACTTGTTGCAATTAGAACACTAAACAAGATGACTCTTTCATCTCCTGTGAAGGCACTAATCAACACTAAAGGAAATTGAAGAGTAGGACTCACAGGAAAAGCCATCTATACGTAGGTTTTAAAATCTTTAACTATAATAGTGTCAAGTAGATTATACCTTCAAGTACCATATTGCAAGAGTCTACGAGTTCTACAAGTCAAGAACTGACTATTTGTTATACTCCATCACTTAGCATTGGACAATCTCAAAAGGAAGTCCCACCATCTCTAACAAGTGTAAAAGTTTCAAAAGAATTATTTTCAGAAGAGTCACTTGGAAAAAAATAAAAATTTAGTAGGTAAATTACCCAAAATGATAGGTATTTTTTATTTAAATTAGTATATAGAAAGTATCAACTAACTTCACATTATGCTTGATGATGTGCAAACAGGAGGTTCAACCATGTTGCAAAGAAAGCAACAGTTCATAGACAGTTTCACTCGAAAGAAAAATAGGTAAATTTTATCATAAATAGGTAGCTTTAATGTATTGTAGCTACTATGATAAAAATATGCAAATAATACAAGAACAATCAAATTTAGTACAGTAAAACTGATTATTGTGTTGTGTTAACTGTTGGAACAATATCATTTTGATATTTTGTTGTACAAAAAATATATGACCACTTGTATGGATGTTGTTTTTGTACATTTAACTTTGAGTTTGAGTTATCAATGAATAGAAATCTAAAAGAGTTTGATTCCATAGAAAACATATATTAAATCATGTGCACAATCTCTTTGTATCTTGACGTTAAAAGAAATTTTACTACTCAATATTTTGTTTCAAGTGTATGAAATTTTGCATGTAAGTCCATTTTAATTATATTGGCAATTAGACTATCCAAAATACATTCTAAAAATTCTTTTTCATTTTCAATGGCTAAATTTATAAAGTTAAATTTATTAAGTACACAATATTATTGAAAATATACTACATTGGAATATTATAATATTTTTTTTAGTATTTATTTTTCATCAACCGAATAACCCACAACAACGCATAAGTCTTCTACCTAGTGTCTTTAACTCTGGGTGAAGTTTAATTATGTAAAACGTCATGTCCAAACCTACTCTTTGAGTTGTCCAAGCCTTGTCCCATTGGGCCAGGTTGGTCTGCAAGCCATTGCAACCAAGCCATGGAACCATTGAAATTACATTATGACAATTTGTTTGCTTTTGGTTAGATCTTTGAATCAGGTATATATATATATATATATATATATATATATATAT
>NW_018397264.1:2405219-2405342 GCF_002168275.2 Theobroma umbraticum
AATAATATTTTGGCTTTCAATTATCTCATCTTCTTGTGTTTAGTGAATATTTGCCGCTCTCGATTACATGTTGAGTTGAAATTTGTAAAGGAATTAGCTGTAAGCAAGAACAAAGAGGGGAGA
>NW_018397264.1:2405427-2408053 GCF_002168275.2 Theobroma umbraticum
GTAAGCTCCATTGAGTCAAAGCTATTTTGTTTATAAACAACCTTATCATAAAACTTTGTTATATCTGAAGACTTCTTGAAATGTGAAACCGACATGGTCTCCCTTCA
Organism: Theobroma umbraticum; assembly: GCF_002168275.2. Classification (NCBI taxonomy): domain Eukaryota; kingdom Viridiplantae; phylum Streptophyta; class Magnoliopsida; order Malvales; family Malvaceae; genus Theobroma; species Theobroma umbraticum. Next base: position 2,405,535 of record NW_018397264.1, read on the forward strand.
AATGCCTTAAACCAACTTTTTTAGAGAATATCAATCAATGGGCCCAAAATCAAAAGTGAAATTGATTCCTTCTTATAAATTTACATGACCTTGCAATATAAACAAGATAATGTCGTCCAGAGATGGACCCAGCATTATCTTAGCAACAAAATATATGGTATCCAAAATGCCTTTATTCACACTATTGAAGATATATACTGATTTTGTTTCAAATTCAGTAACATTTCATAGATGATAGCGTCGAACATGTTAACCGTGTTCCATGCAATGGTGGCTAAGGAATAAAACCCTAACACCTGGCAGATCAGACAAGGAAAATCTCCATTGATGTAAACTTCGAGATACGAACATAACCCTCAAAAAGGCAGCTTGTCATGGATGCATGCATGCCCAACATTATGTTTAGGTTGTCCCAATTTATGCTCAGTTGACTTAGTCTCAGACATAATAATTAATGTGTATACTTCCCTTCTGGGAAACTTCCTTGACGATGGGGAAGACAACAAAAACAAAAAGGAACCCTTTTTGTAGACCTAAGTACTGCTCTTTTTATAACTTGATCTTTTGGAATCACTATAAAAGAAAAAACAAGTACCAAAAGTAAAGTCATAAAACTATAAGCTAGCGAACGTATATTATTTAATTTTTTAAGTTTTTCAAATAATATTATTTATTTTTTCAAGAAAAAGAGAATTTGTATCTAATTCTTTAAGTAAAGAATATATATACTAATTATTGAATCAGATATTAAGGTATAAACAAAGATTTAACTTTAATAATAAAAATGAGATAGTCAAACCATTATAAATCAAGAGTTTAAATTTAATCCATGTACAAGTTTTGCTTCAATTTAATATTGGATTCGTTTTACTTATATAGTACTATTAAAACTTAACTTATTGCCGTATGTGTTGGTTGGTTTTCCTCCATTAAAAGCTAGTATGTATAATTTGTTTGTTTTTCTATCTAAATGCACTTTGTATTTTTCTTATTTATGTAAGAAACAAAAACTAATAACAGAAGCTCTGATTAACGAGAGGGAACTTTAGTTGATTATATCTGTGTTCTCTACTTGATTACTTACTCTTTTTACTCTTCAAAGAATAACATTGACTAAAGGACCCTGCAAGCTAATAAAGCAAGAGGCTTAATCAGCAAATTACGGTGTTAATTTTCTTAGTCAATAATACTGAGTTATACTATGTCATTCATAATAGCATAATTAAACGTTGGTGTTAACGCTCATATTCACACTCTCATGTTCTATCTTATCAGTCTTTATTATCCTATTTCATTTTATTTTATTACAACTCTACCTTTCATCTACTTCTTTACGTGTGTTCTATGACATTTATCCGTGGTCTCCCTTGTATTCTTTAGTTATTATTTACCTTCTAATACTATTAGTCTCTTTGGATTACCTTTAATAATTTTTCCTCTCCTCCTTGCCCAGTTAGGTACTTACAAACTGTCACTCTCCTACATTATCTAACATTTCTTTACTTGATTTATCAGTTTTTAACATTTTGTACTATTTCTAAAAATTTTGTTGGGACTCACTTAGGATCCATTTTAGTTGATACTACTTACGTTTTGTCTTCAAAAAGTTATCATAAAGCAAAAACAAATAGTAGTAAAAGGCAAAATCATATTTGATAAAGATGAGTAAGTGACCAAACTAATTTAAACACATAGTTCTACATAGAAGTAAAAGTACACATTCTTTACACATGAAAGTCAAATAATAGGTTTTTAATTTTCCAAAATTTTTTGCTTAAGATGCAAACACACTTTACGTATTGCTTTGGGAGCAAAACAAGTCATAAAAGCAATTGCCAAGTGAAGCCTTACTTAATCATCATTCAAAAGAAAAGACTTGATACATAAAATGGTCCATGGTATCAAGTCCTACCACAATCATACAAATGTCCAACTGCTATCAGTTCCTGTCACAACCGTGCAAATGTGCATTATCCCAGTTCTTACAATGACAACTCATGATATTGAAAACTTTCACAATGATATAAGTTATGACTGGAAGACAATTGCAGTGAAAGCATGTGACAATAAAGTGCATTCAGCCGTCCGTCTTCATCTCTATAATAAGTGCATCACTCTATTGATGTAATTAATATCACTCTCAAGCGTGAAATCTTGTTACCTAAATAATCATTCACTAACCAGTCTGGACTCTAGAAATTAAAAACAGGTAGATGAACTCTATGATATGCTTATGTACAATACCAAACCAAACACATAGCATTTGGAAAGAGAATAACACTGACCCAATTAATATCTTAAAAACATCCCTTTGACACCACCCAGAGAGGAAATACCAGAAAACAGAGATCACATGACAAGCAAATGAAGATAAAAATAAATGGCATTGGCTAAAATCAAACCTGTCAATAACATCCTTAATTGGTATCCAAAGAGAACTATCTTTTTCTGCATGAACGCACTGCATTATGTAAAAGCGAGTGGCTGTCTTTTCTTTACTCAAAGAATATACAATATGG
>NW_018397264.1:2408153-2431243 GCF_002168275.2 Theobroma umbraticum
TATGATGGTGAGGTCACTTTGACTGATGCCTGTTCCATGCATAAGTCGTTAAATTTTTACAAGAGGAGGAGGTGTGAAAAGGCTCACGAATTGTCTACTGGTGATTTGTTTAACATGAGCTTGTACCATGCAGGTATGACTAGAACTAGTTATTTAAAAAGGTTTAGTCAGGAGTTGATGTCTATGCTAGAGGGTTGTAGAAATGCGCAAGCACCCCCTTTCAAGAATAGATGCATATATGTGTGGTCAGTATAATCCAACTCTTATATTTCTTCTTTTTCTTTTGTAATTCTCCTTTAGGTGCATGCTGTTGTGTTGCTTTACAACTATTATCACCGGCAAAGACATCCACACTTGGAGTATCTTGGTTTTGAGCCATTTTGTAAGTTGGCTTTAGTTACAAAACCAAATCTGAAGTCATATATGAATCTCATGCTAAGGTCTGATGATACCGAATTGAGTGACCTTGAGAAGCAGCTTTCCTTGACAGAGAAAGCCATCAAGGATGCATGTGATATATCTACAAGTTTAGATGCATCAAGGGATGTTCCAAGCACAAAGGGATGGCCAGTTTCAAAAGTTGCTATTTTTTTAATTGACCTGAGGAAAGAGAATTGTGCCTTGCAGAATGGTAGCATTGCTGAGGGTGTATGGTCAGTAATTGAAAAAGATGTGCCTGTGTTCTGTTGCAGTTCAGATGGTTCTACTGAGGCAAAACATATGAATAAAAACCCAACAAACAAAAAACATATGAACAAATTGCTTTAGTTGACTGGTGGCCTTCCACCATCCTCGACCCGACACTTCTCTGGATTCAGTCTCCCTCTTACAGTAGTAATACTTTTCGTTGTTGTTTAAGGCCGCATTTTGAATCCCTGCACAAAGTATAATTAAAGAAAGGATGACTAGGCATATATAATATTAGTTTCCATTTACTGGTTTTTACTGTAGCAACTTTATATATAGTACAGATTGTGGGATTTTGGGAGCCATGTCAAGGGAAGGGAGTCAGTTCAGTACAGGCTACAGACGATGGGATGAGATAATTAAGTTGATGGATGAAACATGGGAAGCATGATTGTTGTTGTGATCTGATTGATGCAATGTTCCATGAAACACGCGATTCTGTTCCTTTGCACTCTCAGACATGGACCCTAGGACACCTAAAATCATAGCTTTACGCATTAATATTTCATTTTTTTATGCTAATAAGTCTCGACATGCAGCTAAACAAGAAACATATATAGAGAAACCAGACAAAAAAGAGATTTATGGTTTGCATTTGATGTTATGAGAAAATTAATATATGAGTAAAGAAGAAGAAAAGAATGCAGACATTGAAGATCTTGCGGCTCTAATTCATAAATATTTCTTTCAACAATGAGATCAAAAAGCATCGTTTTATTTCCAGATACTTTTTTTATCAGGATTTCGATAAGCTCTTCATCCGTGGGACAGAATCTAAATCCAGCTTGAAACATCTTCTCTTCTTCAAAGTAAAAAATTGAAAACTGCAATTTAATTCATCACTGTTTTCTGTCTAAGAAAAAAACCTTTTATCATTAGCTCAAAACAAACCAGAGATATCTCATATCTCTGAGATGGTGCTCTTTATAAAGAGAAAAGGAAGTGGAGAAGAAAATGCAAAGAAGACAAAAAAAACTCAAGTTTAGAGAAGACTAACATATATTTTTTTTTCATTTTGGAGGAAATTACCATTAGGATATATTTGTTAATATTAATTAAGTTGACTCAAGTCATCGAGATGCATGGAAACTACAAATATTGAGCTCAGATATGCGTAGTCATTCAGACACCAATGATGTGTGACAAGTTAGGAACGTGGGAGTGATGATGATGCTAAGAATACATTGTATTTGTCAAGCTGTATGCACATTGCTTTTGTCAAGTTGTCAAAATTTCTTTATTAACATGTGCTCCTCCCCCTCACATGTACGACTAGGAATGATGGCCTCTATGGAACGGTCTGGTTAAAGAGGTTACTGGAATCAATTTTCAGTCACGGAAATGGGTCTTATGAACTGAAGTTTAAAGATTAAAGGTGAAGGAAGTCACTTGATTTGAGAGCTTTTGGATTACAAGATTTTTGTCGGGGTAAGGGAGGAGCTTCACGAATTTAACCTTCATCAAAAGGGACTTGGATGATCTTGTTGTTTAGCAATTTGTGGCTTGGGTTCCGTTATTTTTTGTCAAGCATATAGTAATCCAGGTTTGTATGCAAATGCTTTAGCCACCTCTAAAGCTTTCAAGGTTGTGGTTTGCTGTGGTAAGTCTGTGATGTACAGGAACAAAGCCTTATGGCAGCAAGTTGTAACCATCTTAATGAAATATATCCATATTAAGCCTTTCAAAAAAAATGTTATTACTTATTATAGTAGTAACATGAATGGGATAGTCCATTGTTTTGAACAGGGAGCTCTCTTCCTTTTGGATGGATTTGTGCTGGTATGCCGCAACTTGTGAGTATAGTTCCATAAATTCACCTCTTTTATAAAGCTCTTGGTGAAATTTTCACCAAAAGAAATGAATTCCAGTTATGACCTTTCAAAAAAAAAAGAAAAAACCATGAATGGGATACTAATAAAATTGTTACCATGTTTGTTTTTATTTACTTTTTTTTATTTGTTTTGCTTCTAAAGTTAATAAAAATGATAAATTGATAATAGAAATTCTGATAATAATATCCGTTTGTAGAAATAAGTTACTTAGAAGGAGAACTCAGAATTAGCTTGGGAAAGCTGGGAAATTACTCTTGATGACAAAGTGTTTATTATATAATATACAGTAAGTTGATGATCAAACGGGAACTAAGTGGAAAGCCAAATCACTGGATTGATGAACTAGCTGACGAGTAACCGAGAACAAAGTGGAATGTGTCAACAGGGTGGTTCAAAACAAAGGAAAGCTCTCATCAACTTATTGAATTCTCAAGGCTCGAAGTTGATTTTTGTGGCCTGCATGATTCTGTCCTGTTTAGGCCTTCTTACGACTTTCAGTATTTTTCCGTTTGCATATGAGCATTAGGAAATTAACTCAAGCTTTTGGGTACAGTAGAGGTCTTAGTTGAGAGTAGGTGCCAACTTCTTATTGAGCATCTGAAATCATTTGTAACTGTACAGAGTTTTTCTTATAAGCTAGGTTTCATATGCCACTAGAAGTCTTCCATCATGGTTCAAGACTTGTGATGGTATAAAGTTGATGTAGTTAGAGTAGAAGAATTAGATGGATCAGACAACTATGGGCAGCTCACATCATGGAGCACGCCTGTACGACTGAATCTGTCCAAGCGAAACATTTGTCGTTGCACTTAATTACAAATTCACAATTGATTATGAATCAAGCTTTATCAAGTCTCGAATGGATAAGCAGCCTTTGTTCATGATGAAGGCGTGGCTCTCAAACTTTCTTAATAGGATGACTAAAAGAGCACAACAAAAGGAAATATTAACTAAAAGTTGCAGAGACCTAGAGGATCGAAAAGATTTGGAATCGCATTTTTGGTAACAAGTAGTAAGGAGACAAATCATTTTTTGTTTTTTTCCATTGTTAGTGAATCCGATAATCAATCTTTTGATTAGAGTGGAGAACTCTGGGAATATCCTGTCTGGATTTTGCTGCATATTTAACAGACAGGCCATGGATCCTTAAAATTGTCCTTATCCACGCAACTGTTTAGTTCTATTGCCTAACAGCCACCAACCTTTTCTTCTCTTTGGATTCTTCCAATTTCAATCTTATTTTTTCCTTTTTTCTCCCTTATTTGAAGTCTACCTCTAGTATTTGGTTACCAAAAAAAAAAGCTATATTAAAAATATTTAATGACGTTATTAAAAGTTTTTTAAGATCTCCATTACTTTTTAATACATATTTAATCATCATTCACATCACATGTATGACTTTCACAATTAATTAGTTGATGTTATAGGCCTGAATGGTGACGATCACGATGAGTTCTTTTACTATTATTTTTCTTTTGAGATCCTTTTAGAAGCTGCTGGTGGCTGTAGCAGTTCCATAAATCCCATGCAGTTGGATCAGTTTGCCTTTAAGGAGCAGTAGTTTAAAATAATCTTTTAAAATTAAAATATTAGTTTTAAATTTTTCTTTTGAAATCTTTTAAACTTTTAAATTAAAATATTAGTTTAAAAATAATCTCACTTTCCCTTGAAGACTTGAACATTTTTTAATTAAAGTTGTATTATTAATTACGTATAATAATAGTAAAAAACTTGTAACTTTATCTCTTGTAGTCCATGCATTTATGGATCATCAACCACTCAAAAGCGAAAAGGCAGTAAAAGATATGAAAGTGAAAGAATTTTTGTTAAAAAAAAAAAGGCACATGGATGCTTGGTATAGTAAACTAAAAATTATATATCTATATATAGATATATAAAGAAATTGTTTCTCTCTTTTCTTTAACGTAGAATAGAAAAGAATAAATTACATCAATTGTTACTCACAATCATAAAACCTTTTACTTTGGTCACTCAAATTTTGAAAATACATTTACTAACCAATATTTCTTCACTTGAGAATGTTAAATTTACAATGTTAATGATCAAAATGTAATATTTACAGCAAAAAATGTTCAAATAATTTTTTTTATAGATTATAAGTTTATTATTATTATTTGGGTTTAGGGTATTAGCCAACTACTTCACATCTATACATAATATAAACGTTAATTAAAGGTAAGAAGAAGGCGAGGAGGGATTAGGAGAAAGCCCAGTAAGCTGACTCATAAACGTTTCTTCTTAGATGTGAACCAAAAATATTGCTATTAGAAGAGTTAATTAGAGAAATGAATCCCTCAATAATATTAGCTAGTGAATCTTAATCTCAACTTGCGAGTGAGGATGATGATGCACTCGTAGAAATGTAATTAGAAGGTGCAGGCTTGCAATGGTGATATGTAGATAATTGTAAGTACCAAAAACTGATTAAAAGCAAACCCACTCTAAAATTTCATTACTATAATGACTAAAAATAGTTCATTAGACATAAAGCTAAACGAGTCTCCAGGGAATTGTTACATATATCTGTCCTATTACGTAATGTCAGCTCCTAATTCCACGTCATAAGCCACAACTGGCATTCACCCTTTCACATGAGAAGAAAGGAATATTTATTTGTACCTTCCTAATTCTGGTAATCCTAGATTAAAGAAAGAGACAAGTATTGGGACCATTTCTGAGAGTCGAGAAAAAGCAGCATCAAGCATTAGAAAGTAAGCATTTTACTAACCCTGCACTCTGCAGCATACTGGAGTATAACCACCAAGTTGTTAAATGACCATTTTAGGGTTTCCTTGTTTTTACAACATATGGGAGAGATCAACACCTAAAGCTATCAGTGGAACAAAAACTGTACACAGCAGACGACAAAAACTGTATTCTAACTGCTGCATTTGAATTTGAAGTCTTCAAAGTCCTCACAATGAAGTATAGATGCTGTATACCATCTCTCCCCATTTCATTTAATTTTCCCTTTACTGTCTGGGTCTAAATCAAGTCCCAAAATTGTCACTGCCAAGTCTTTGCTTGTTGCAGTTCATAGAACATATAAACTTGACTGGTTTACACTACACTTGAATCAGGCTCAATAGTTGATCGTAATCCCCCACGTACCATCATTTGTGAATAAAATTCAGCATGCTCCTGTCAGTTAAGGTAAATCAAAGATCATTATTCATCTCTATATAAACTGGCATGCCAAGTCAACTCACTAGAATTCAAACACTTGAGAAGCAACATATAGTGTTGGTGAGCACAATAGTGTAGTCATTGCAGTTTATACATTTTGAAAGTTCAAGCATGTCAAATCTCACCCTATAAATCACAGTCTAATGGAAGAAAAGGTTCTAGATATGTTAATCCCTATATGGAAAATTCAGACATAAGTACAATAGACAAAATTAAGATCTCAGCATTGATTTAAAAAACTTATATAACTGTATATTTTCAACATTGTTTTTTGGCCCTCTTAACTGTGTTTTATCAGTATCCAACTGTATGACGGACAAAACCAGATTATGCTATGTTTAAGTTATTGACCACATATACATACACCAAAAAACAACATAGTCATCATGCTGCCAAGCAAACTAAGAAATCTAAGTTGTCACAGCTCCTCAACATACCTACTACCATTTAAGCCTTCAGAAAACTGTTGCATAAATCAGTTTACTCAACAGCATGATGAATTGCAGGAAGAGAGCTCACATGGAAATTATTATATTTACAACATAATAATGATTCATATGTTGAACAAAGAGGTTATTGATTCGTACACATTGCAATTAGCTTTCATGGGTATGTCAATCAGAAAGCTCAGTCAAAGTAGTGATAGAGATGCATCAACCAGTAAGTAATTATTCATAAATTTTCAAAACCACATCTGACGGCCTTCTGCAAATGTAAATAGAGGAGTTTATCATATTAAAAGAATCTTAGTTATAGAGAATATCACTTCATTTTAATAACACTAGACATCCAACAAAATGGTTATTGACTAAATGATCAATGAGTCACAATGGTGCACATAAATGCAGCTTAGGAAACCTCTAGCTAGTGGATCACTTAGATCCCTGAGATTGCATATTTCTCTAAGACCATCAGTGGTTTCGTTGAGCCTTTCACTATTAGCATAACAAGTGGTGGGATAAGCAATTTTTAAACTTGATAATAACAAGACAGCCACTTCATTATGAGAATCATATATGCAACAACAAAAAGTCACATAAGAGACAAGACCATATAAGTAACTAACAAAATCACCTTCAAATGTTCACTGAATATCCATGTCACATTCATGTTCAAAGAGCATAAAGAACATTTGTACTTAAAATGTTCATTGAACATCCATGTCATATTCATGTTCAGAGACCATAAAGAACATTTGTACAAGGAAATATAAGGGTGAGGGCATATGTCTTTTTGTGTGAAGATGCATATGAGCATATGGAAGATTACTAGCTTAGTCCATTTTTTAATTGAATATTTATGGTAAAATCTCCTTAAAGTAAAGAACCAGCATATCCTTATAAGAGTGATCAACTTTATATGACCATATTCCACAATGGTGCTTCTCAAAGCAGAAGTTAAACACGTCTAAAATAAACAAAATGATTTAGCATAGGGGGGCAACACAGCTGCCCTAAGAACACGTCTAACATACTTGCATCCTTAACTCTTAATCAAAAGCTTGATATGTTCATTCGAATAACAGAGCAAATGCAAAAACAAAAACATACAAGTCTATGAACATACACCTAGACAAAGTAAACTTAAACACACAAGTAGTAGGCTTAAGTGAATATCAATTATTATTAACAAAAAGAAAATAAAATAAACCAAGAAAAAGGAAAGAATGAATATAAATAATGCACAGAACAATATAAAAAACAAGCCCAAAATCCATATCATAGAAATAAAGTTCATAACACCAAAGAAGAAACATACCTTAACTGTGACGATTACAACTGCCACTCCATTTTCTCGCGATACATGAAATAGTTTTCTTGCACCATCAGGTGTAACAGATGGAACAATTTGGGGCAAAACCTTTGCAACTGGAAGAGAATCACAAGAATAAGACAAATTATCACAAGTCTTGCCCCATTTGTTAAAAATGCAAAAGAAAACACAAACTGATGGCAATCTCTTGATCAATTTTCAAATAAGACTAATGTTTTTACTGCTTAGTTTGTTTGATAGAGTGGTGACACGTGGTTTGTATAAAAGCTGCTTAACAATAAAACTTTAGATATTAACTTCTAGACTACATCAACTAATTTCATTTTTACACGTGCTTAAAATTAAACAAATAAAATTACCCAAGTTTTCTGAATGGCGAGCATCATCAATCAGCAGAACTCTATAACTGTCTCCTCTGCCAGTGCTTTTCTTATCCCTCAAGCGCCCAATATTGCCACCTGCGATCATAAGAAATAAAATTACTAAGCAAATGAATTATCCATCAAGGGACTGAAATGAAGACATCCCTTGCACTATGGACTGAAAAGAAGGCATCCCTGGCATGCGAAAGCAATGAAACAAAATATGCCATTCACTCTAAAACATGAGTTTCCTACCAGGGATCAACACAAATGATACAACTGGCCAATATTTTGTCGAGAGATAGAAACAAGGATCTAATTGGATAAGTCTTTGGTTGTTTCTCGTTTGTCTAAATAATAGCTACATCCTTTGAGGAAAAAAAAAAGGGTACTTTTACATACGGACAAAGCCATCCTTAATAATATAAAAACCAGAAAAAGATTAAACATTCATGCTTTGTACTAAAAAAAATGATGAAAAACTGAAGCGAGCAACGAAAATGGAACCGCGTCATCGTAAAGGGAAACATCACAGACTCGTTCATTTCATTTTCTCCAATTGAGAAGATTCTAAAAGTTGAACTCCACAATTTTCCATTTCTTTCCGATCTTGTCAATCTTCTGTTTCTTACTAGCAATTGTGTTTAAGGTTAGTACTTAAATTTAGAGTAAAACCATTGTTTTTTATTCAAAAGAAACGAACATTTACATTAATAATTCTTACAATTAATTAAAATGAAAAAAGAAGTAAAGAAAACAAAAACCCAAATTAAGATTTCCTATGTCCATCTTCTTTTAACCAGAAGAAACGAAACCTTTGACAGGAAAATCAAAAGCAAGAAAAAAAAAATCGAATCTTACCTTCAAGAACTTGAGTAGAAGGGTCGAACTGGGACTGGTCCAAACTGGGTCGTTCCAACACACCAGCACCCCCACTCTTGAAAGAGCCAAACCTCGCTTTCACACCCATAAATTTCGAACCTACTTTTCCTCCTGGGTTTTGCTTCCCGACCCCGGATTTCCTCCAAGTAGGAGCTGACGGAAGATGCTGAAGCTTCACCAGAGTGAACGACGACGTGGTTGCTGTCCCTGCAACAACCGCCATAACGGGAATCTGCCTGCTTGTTTTGTAACTTCCTTGCCCTTTAGCTAAAACGACTCTTAACAAATTGCAACTATTACTACTGTGAAGAAACTGGAATAGGAAATCCGGTGCTTTTAACTGCTTATAAAGCTCTCCTTTTCCTTTTGCCTTTTTCTTTCTCCTTATTTTTTTTAATTTACTTTTATTAACGTTGGGTCCCACCAGATCCCGGCGTGATTGGAAACGAGTGGATGGGATTCGCTGATGCAAAATTTGTTGTTTCTTGAAGATTCCAGAGTCTCTGGTTTAGCATGATTTTTTTTTTCTCTTTTTCTTATTTTTTGGATTTGTGGTGAAAAATTGATAAAGAAGAGAAGAAAAAAAATGAAAAGGCATAGCGAACAGCCGGACACTTGTAGCATAGATTTATGTTTTGTGGCCTTATTTAGTGTAAGCATCACTGATTGTCGAAAATAGATTAACATTGCGGAATTGTGATAAGTGTTATTAAATCTTAAAGTTTAACTAAATGTTAACTAGAGTGAGGCTCTTCAGTAAAAAATATATGAGTTTTGAATTTAAAATTAATTTTTTTATTTATTAAATATATTTTTTAAATTAAAAATATAAATTTATGAAAAAATGATTGATCTTTGATCCAGTTCCATACCAAGCACCACCAAGAGCGAGCAAGTAAGTAACTTCAAGAAATAAATAAACAAGATGCTTCTAAAAATACTAAATTGAGCATATCGGGAGTTTTTAGATGTTTTATAAGCAATGACACAGCACCATTAAGTTAGCTTTTATAGAAAAAGATATTAATTCGATGATGGTATCATAATAAATCAAAATTTTCACTGATGTAAAATTTTTATGAACGATATAATAATTAAAATAGACTTAATCAATATTAAAAAAAAAATTTTATAGGTGAAGGGCCAATGTAACTTACAATTGGACAAAATATAATGTTATATATATAATATTAGTAAGAAATGAGTTAGATTTTATATTAAAAAAAAATCTTTTTTCACTTATCAAACATATCTTTTTAATTGAAAGTGTGTATATTATTAAAGCACACACTATAAAAGAAAATGTCATAAATTTCATATTGAAAAGATAATTTTAAACCTTATCCATGGATATAGACCTATAAAATTAAGTTGAAAATACCGATACAGAGTCTTTTACATGATGGTATATATAATTTTTGATTCAAAAATATTCTAATAGGATATGATAGTTTAATTAAATGAATAAGATATTAATTTAAAATGAAATTGATCTTCTTAAAATATTAGTATAAATGTGTAAAAATAATAAAAATCATTATATATAATGTAAAGTGAAAGTTCTAATAAATATAACTATTAGTAAGATAATATATTATTTTTACTTTACATTTGAAATTAAGTGGCTAATTGAAAAATATACTTAAATTTAAAAAGGTGAGGATTTCTTTTGATTGGTTAGATACATGAATATATTATTTTTTATATTTAAATTTGTCAAATATTATTATTAAATTAGGAAAATCCAAGAGGCGTTGGCGCCATCACCGAGTGAACATGAGAGGATCAAAGAAACGACGTCGCCTTGCATCACAATAAATGATCTTCCGTTACTTATAAAGGCCAACACTTTCTTTGCTCTCCCCGGGCTCCAAAAAAGGAAAATAGTGATCAGTGAGAGAGCTCACTGACTACAATAACTCTCAATTTCAAACAAAAAAACAAAGAAAATCAAAAGCCCCAAAATCTGTTTTCATCTCTCTCCCTCGCTTTTTTTTTTTAAAAGGAAAAAATTGGTACATTCTCTATTTTCTTTATGTTTAATCATTATTTTCCATTTTTCCTGGTGCTTTCTTGCTTATTAAGAGAAATTTTTTTGGCTAAAAACAAACGAGCGTCTACATTGTTAGGAAGTTTTGGGTTTTGTGAAAAAGAATTGTAAATTTTTTTTGGATTGCTTTAATGTGTTTTGTTTTTCTTGCTTAAAATTTTCCTGTGGGGTTAAATATTTTATATGTTTGGAAAAGGGAAATTATTCTAGACATAAAAGATTTGATATTTGTTGCCATGATTAGTTTTTCAAGTTCTGATGTAACAGTCAAAATTTGGGTTTTCTTTTTTTTGAAAAGAATTTATGATTTTTCTTGGACATATTTTTTTGCTTTAATTTGTTTCACACATGCACTTATTGGTTTCAATTTGTACTGTTAGATAAGCCTTAGAGAAGGAATCAGGGGTCTCAATTTTGTTATGTGATTTTTCTTGTTGATGTTTGAGCATGTTAGTGACTTGGAAATCTTCAGAATACCTTAAGAATTGAACCTTATTTGTAAATAATATGCATTTTAGCATAGTGTTTGCTTGCTTGGACTGCTATTAAATGTGTAATTCAATAGGTTTCTTTTGATGAATAAACCCTAAAGAGACTAACGTGTTGATTTCCAGAAATTTTCTTTGCTGGTGTATAGATATAATTATTCGAGAAGAGTAGTGCTTAGGCAGGCTAGAGAGCATGGACACCTCAAACGTGTGTCCAACTGAGGATGCTATTCAAGCATTTTTGGACTACTTGGTTGAGCCTATGCTACCTAGTAAATATTCTATATGGGAAACTCCAACACTAGATAAACAGCAGGCAGTCGCAAAACAGGTGCCTTTCCTTCACGTCCAAATACTATATTTTTGTTTTGTCATGCACATCCATAATCTATTACATACTCTTCATGACAGGGGATTCATGTTTTTTGATAAGATAAATTGCTTTAGCTAACCAGTGATGGAGAATTTTTATGCTTCTCCTCTTACGTCCCTTTTGTATTAGTGAATTCTGGACACAGATTAAGTGAAGAAGAATGAGGAGAATGCAATTCATTTGGTGCAAAATTTGGGGTTCTAATAGTATTAGATTGAAATGGGAGTATGACTTAGTATACCATGTGTTTTTTTCTTAATATATGCACTTTTAATGCTTTGTTTATATTCAATGTGCATTCATCTTAAATTTTTACAAGAGGAGGAGGTGTGAAAAGGCTAATGAATTGTCTACTGGTGATTTGTTTAAAATGAGCTTGTACCATGCAGGAATGACTAGAAGTAGTTATTTAAAAAGGTTTAGTCAGAAGTTGATGTCTATGCTAGAGGGTTGTAGAAATGCGCAAGCACCCCCTTTCAAGAATAGATGCATATATGTGTGGTCAGTATAATCCAACTCTTATATTTCTTCTTTTTCTTTTGTAATTCTCCTTTAGGTGCATGCTGTTGTGTTGCTTTACAACTATTATCACCGGCAAAGACATCCACACTTGGAGTATCTTGGTTTTGAGCCATTTTGTAAGTTGGCTTTAGTTGCAAAACCAAATCTGAAGTCTTATATGAATCTCATGCTAAGGTCTGATGATACTGAATTGAGTGACCTTGAGAAGCAGCTTTCCTTGACAGAGAAAGCCATCAAGGATGCATGTGATATATCTACAAGTTTAGATGCATCAAGGGATGTTCCAAGCACAAAGGGATGGCCAGTTTCAAAAGTTGCTATTTTTTTAATTGACCTGAGGAAACAGAATTGTGCCTTGCAGAATGGTAGCATTGCTGAGGGTGTATGGTCAGTAATTGAAAAAGATGTGCCTGTGTTCTGTTGCAGTTCAGATGGTTCTACTGAGGCAAAACATATGAACAAAAACCCAACAAAAAAAAACCATATGAACAAAAGAAAAAGAACCCCTAATAAACCTTTGCAAGATGAATTGGGTGCTGATGAAAGTTGCTTCCAGCAAGTTGCTTTCTCAGCTGTCAAGGAAGCAACAAATAATGGTAAACCACCAACACTTTACGTTAATTGTTGAATGATTTGTTAAATATGGATTCCAGGCAGTTAATAGTAAAGAATCTCATTGTTAGCCTTTTAGTGTAGCAAATATTAAAAGCTTGAAATCCTGAATTTAAAGTAGTTGCTTCAATTAAAGTCTTGAGGAATTAGCATTTAGCTGTATCGACTTTGAGTTGACTATTGTCTTGTTTGCATCTTGTTTGACAGAATAATCATGTTCCTCGTTGAGAAAGAGTCAATGGTTGCAGAAAATTTTATTCACTTTGAAGAATCCTTGTTTGCTCCCAACAAACCAAGTTAGATGTCAGCTTATACACATTTGATATGATATGCTTAAATTATTTAGCAGTACAATTACAATCATAAAAGTATTATTAGGAAAAATGATATAACCATTAAGTCAGCAGCTTGGATTTTAAGGTAAAAGATGTTGCTTCAAAACCTCAAAGGATTAGGATTAGGCTGTATTAAACTGATTTAATTTCATTTATGCTGTTTATATCAAGGAATGTAGCGAAGGACTGATTCAATAAACTAACAGTTAGGTCTATACTGGCCTAGGTTTGGAAAAGTAGGTTTTAGGTTTGTTAGTATAGAGAATGGATTTCAGCGTTAAACTGTAAGAATCTAATGACAAAAAATTGGATGGAATTGAATGAAGTTGTTTGTTGGAAATTGTGAGTAGTGGAAAGATTACAATAGAGCAGGTTCATTGGTGCTATTCCTTTTTTGTCAGCAAGAACTACCCGGATACTGTAATAATAGAAAGTTGAAAGAAGAAAAAGTATGAAGGGAGAAAATAATGTGTCTATATATATTATATGTATGTATGTATGTATGTATGTATATGCTAATTCTAAATTGGAGCTGCTTTCCTGAAATCATCTGATAAAGGAATAAAGCCCTATATTTTTAAATTAAAGAGTTAAAATAATCCTAATAACTAACTACACCCAGGATAAGACCTAGTGGGCCAACAGAAAAGTTATCAAAGTAACACTAGATTTGAAAGTTGATAAGCTGAAAAATAATTGCACTAGTGAGTAGTGACCTAGCAACTTCCAATTATGCTTCTTTGTTCTTGAAGAATTTATGATTTTGGCTAAACTTGTGTATCGGTAGTAGCCTGATGCCTCAACTATGCAGTCCTTTTAATGTCCACTTGTGCTTAGCTAAAGAACCAACAAACCAATACAAACACATGCATACATGTTCACACACATAGACCATGTATTTTGTGACCAGCTGCATCTCTGAGTTTGTTGGACTGAGAAATAGCTTTTACATAAATTATTATCCTTTTTTTTTTCTAATATGGTTTTAATTGTTGGACGATTTGTGGATAAGTTGGTAATTAACGACTTATGCATGGAACAGGCATCAGTCAAAGTGACCTCACCATCATAGAGAGCCATATTGTATATTCTTTGAGTAAAGAAAAGACAGCCACTCGCTTTACATAATGCAGTGCGTTCATGCAGAAAAAGATAGTTCTCTTTGGATACCAATTAAGGATGTATTGACAGGTTTGATTTTAGTCAATGCCATTTATTTTATCTTTATTTGCTTGTCATGTGATCTCTGTTTTCTGGTATTTCCTCTCTGGGTGGTGTCAAAGGGATGTTTTTAAGATATTAATTGGGTTAGTGTTATTCTCTTTCCAAATGCTATGTGTTTGGTTTGGTATTGTACATGAGCATATCATAGAGTTCATCTACCTGTTTTTAATTTCTAGAGTCCAGACTGGTTAGTGAATGATTATTTAGGTAACAAGATTTCACGCTTGAGAGTGATATTAATTACATCAATAGAGTGATGCACTTATCATAGAGATGAAGACGGACGGCTGAATGCACTTTATTGTCACATGCTTTCACTGCAATTGTCTTCCAGTCATAAGTTATATCATTGTGAAAGTTTTCAATATCATGAGTTGTCATTGTAGGAACTGGGATAATGCACATTTGCACGGTTGTGATATAGAACTGATAGCAGTTGGACATTTGTATGATTGTGGTCGGACTTGATACCGTGGACCATTTTATGTATCAAGTCTTTTCTTTTGAATGATGATTAAGTAAGGCTTCACTTGGTCATTGCTTTTATGACTTGTTTTTGCTCCCTAAAGCAATACGTAAAGTGTGTTTGCATCTCAAAGCAAAAAAATTTTTGGAAAATTAAAAACCTATCATTTGACTTTCATGTGTAAAGAATGTGTACTTTTACTTCTATGTAGAACTATGTGTTTAAATTAGTTTGGTCACTTACTCATCTTTATCAAATATGATTTTGCCTTTTACTACTATTTGTTTTTGCTTTATGATAACTTTTTTGAAGACAAAACGTAAGTAGTATCAACTAAAATGGATCCTAAGTGAGTCCCAACAAAATTTTTAGAAATAGTACAAAATGTTAAAAACTGATAAATCAAG
Source organism: Theobroma umbraticum (assembly GCF_002168275.2). NCBI lineage: Eukaryota > Viridiplantae > Streptophyta > Magnoliopsida > Malvales > Malvaceae > Theobroma > Theobroma umbraticum. The sequence goes on from NW_018397264.1 coordinate 2,423,374, forward strand.
TAATAGAAATGGTTAGATAATGTAGGAGAGTGACAGTTTGTAAGTACCTACTCGCAGAGGAGGGAAAAATTGAGGTACCAATTAATTTAGTAAAATAACAGATCAAGCCGGTAAGAGACTAACACTGTAAAGTAGAGTTGTATAAATAATGGAAAATAGAGCTGATAGAACATGGTTGAATTGGTTACCATTTTATTGCTTTGTTGCATATTTACCTTTTTGACTAGAAAATTAACACTGTAAATTTGCTGATTAAGCCTCTTGCTTTATTAGCTTGCAGGGTCCTTTAGTCAAAAGAAATTTCTCCCACTGGATGCACTCTTCTGCTGTTGAATACTTCCACCTGCTTCCTTTTGTATGGATCATTTCTCAATGGTTCTTGAGGTTTGTGATATTTATTTAATGTAGGCTAAATTACATCCCCTTGCATAGTGGGAAAAGGGTTAGATTGTTATTAAATGACATTTTCCTGGATGTTATTTGGGAGTTGTTATTAAATGATAAATTTGCTCTATATTGTAGGTTAGTGCTTCTCTCTGTTAGAAGAGAGATAAAATCATATTTTTAAATGTGGAAAAACCAATATATGTTTCAATCTTGGAAAATGCAAATGTTTGTCTACTTAGAGAAATTATGTATGATGTCAATTGTGTCATGCACAATTTCCAATGTGATACAAAGTTCATTGAACTGTTTGATTGGGGGATGTTTGATGTTTGGATTTAATCGTAAGGACTAACACAAAAAATAAGGATGGGAAACACTGTTTTTGAGATGTTTGGTTGATCTATAATTAGAGGAAAAATATTGAAGATTAGTATATATGCTGCAATACACTATTATCTGCATGCTTTTAATTTAGAAGTTATGATTTCTCTGCATAAAGCTCTTGCAAGTTGGATTTGGATTTCGTGGAGTTCTCATCACTCACCTGAGCACTAGATCTTAATATTTGGGAATATAGGATTTGTCATCAACTTGAACGTTTCACTTTACCACATGTACCATGATACTGATACTAGAGTTTAAATATTTGGCTAAGCTTTTCTAAAGAAATATTTATATCCCTATCAAACTCTGTTGTCCCTAACAGAAAAATAATTGTTCTAGAAGTATGCCTTCGGTTTGGCCACCGATCAGGCTTACCTTCCTTAGGTGCCTCGCATTTGTTTTAGTATATGCTTGGAAGATTATCCGTTCACACTGTGATATGGGACACTGAGGTTGTTTGGCTTTTAAAGTTACTTCCAAGGTTCTTTGAGGGTTAAAAAGATGATAAAAAATGGTCAAAATGCATTCTGGAGTCAAGGTCAAAGGAGAAATTGGTGGTCTAGCTAGTTGTTAGGTGCTGTCCAGGTTTTACATACAGTGGCTGAACAGTGTTTGAAGTTAGGGTTGAATTCTATAGGTGAATTAATGTAGGTAGGACTGGGGTCATGAGAAGTAGAATTTATGATTTTACTGCTAAATCAACTTATTTCAGTTCTGAATTTTAGTTGAAACTCAACAAAATTGAATTGAAGGAGAAGAAGAAAGTCCCAAGCTGCACAAGTAGGGTTCCTTGGGCATTACACCTTTGGTTGACTGCTTCATACATTCACAAAGGGTACTAATTCTGAATCCTTGAAAATAGGTTTCTATTAGTGAAAGCATTACCTTGTTTGAGATCCAAAATAGAAACTAACAAAATTGACTTAAAACAATCTCCTAAACTGCAAAGGAGAACCCAATAACATAAGAAATGCCTAAAACAAGACCCTTGGACTCAAAATCTTGTGTTTATTGCAACTCTGAAGTTACCAGAGTAGTCCCTAACACTTGAAACTGAAGAAAAAGGGCCAATGAGATCAAACCTGCAATGTTTAACTCGAAGAAATATAAATTACATGAGAATTTTAACTAATAAAGCCTCCTTGAGCTCCCAACCTTAGCCTGCCTTCGGTGGTTGCTGTCACTGGACTTGAGTTCACTTACCACCCAAGTTTCCTATTTAAATGGATATTTGTATGGATTACTTCTGCCGTATCTCACTAATGTTATTTATGTTTGTGTGCCTGTGTATGTATGCATGTTTCTTCCTTTTTTTATTTTTCTGATTATCCCTTTACAATTTCTGTTGCGGGGATGTTCTTCCAAACAGTTCACAGGATCAGGAGTCAGTACTGGAAGTGGTAAATGAATATGGCCCTGAGATGACAGAAAACCCTTGTGAGCCAGAAGCCTGTAATAACAGAAATAGAAATATGATTAGTGGCGTAGTAGAGGCTCTCAGTAACAGCACCAATGCTGAATTAGAAAATCAGAATGAGAAGAATGAGCTTTGCACAGATGGCCTCTTGGATGCTATCGATGGGCCTTGGCATATGGATGTGAACAACAATTTTGTGGTTTACTCTGAACAAACATTAACATGCAATAATATTGCTGAGAAAGTCCAACATGATGCTCAGCTAAAGATGAATTCTTTTGCAGAGAGCGACTCCGATGGTGCGACAAATGTTGCTAAGGTGTGGGCTACTAACTGCTTTTGATATGTCAACAATTGAAAAATGCTAATTAGATTAGAGAGTTTTTATTCTATACAAAGGAACTAGATACTGTATTTCTTTGCAGTTAACATGATTCACTAGGAATATTTTATATAATATCAACTTCTGGAATTTTTTTCAGCACTTACGACATAACCATGTTGAGTTAACCATTGAAAAATGTTCATTAGGTTTGAGAATTTTTATTATTAACAAGGTACACTAAGGATGTTTTTTATTTCAGCACTCAGCACTTAACCATGTTGAGTGGATCTACTGATGCATGCCAAAATAACTATATAAATTAAAAAGAGTATTAGTTTGTCAGTTTTTGAAGGGGGTTTGTTGGGCATACACATGGAGACCAGACCAGTATCTCTGTTCCACGTTGGCAGAAATCTCACCCCCTATTTGGTTCCTTGTAAGCCCCTTTGTAAAACAACTTTTTAGTTTAAGAAGAAGCTTATGCTATGGATCAAACAGTCCAAGGAAGCTAGGCTTTTGTTTATCATTCAGTTATTTGTTGGTGCTTTGTTTAACCTTTTAAGCTTCACCATTCTTTTCTTGTCTACTCTTTAGTTATTGTATCAAATGTAATCCTGAAATTTGGGTGCAGTTTGAGGTGGTTGATTCGATATTTCAAAGCATTAGTCATTCTAGAAAAGCAGCATGCAAAAATATGCCTTCTTGTCAGGATGGGATGCCTACAGGCAATCATCCTTTGGTTATTCATGAGTCCAACTCCAAATATTCTGCCAAACTACAAAACATCATAGCCTCAAAGGAACACATCTTGTCGGAAACTGCTTGGAGAGTTCTACATAGAAAAAGGGATAGACTGGTATGATTGGTTTTTTTAATTTTTTTCATTTGTCCAATGGTGGTTAAGGTGCATGCCTTCTTTGACTAATCAATCACACAAAGACAGTTGAACTTGTAGTAGTATGCTGACCACATATATTCTGTCGATGATATTGGTAATATCTAGTTAGATAACCTGTGTATAGGCAGCAGTCTTAAAACATCTGAATACAATCGCCTATAATTTATCCTTGAAAGTCCCATTTTGAAGATATTCATTCTCCTTTATCTCATATTTGTTTCATCTGCAGGTTCGTCAGCTACGCAATATTGGAGATGAGATTGCTCAGTGTGATAAAAAGATCCAAACTATTTTGAATGGTATTTTTTTCCATTACTCTTGTTTTATGCTTCATCTTCTTCATCGATGATATGCTCTGTCCTTTCCTATTTTTCTTTTATAGTACTGTATTTTTGATTAGTGATTAGTGTGCCACCCTGCTCTAACACACTAAAATGGATCCAATTTTTGTGTAGTCACAATCAACCAGAGTCATCTGCTTGTGTATATATTTTTTTTTGAAGAGCATGAACATTTCATTGAAAGAGCTGGCAAGGGGGTTGCCAGAAAAAAGCAGAGTGGGTAGAGAAAAGGCCCTTCAGCTGCTAATCCCCTGTTGCAAAGAGACCTAACGGGCCACACAATTCTGCCACGAAAAAGCAACAAGTCCCCTGTTACAAGGGTCCTAAATGGCAACACAGTTCAGCCACAGAACACAAGAAACAAAAAGCAAAGGGGCAGAAAATATTCATGCCCACCTGTACATGCAGAAATACCCCAAAATCAGAGAAAGACGGGTAGTTTTTGCTTTTGGTTTTGCCTTTTTTTTTGTCTTTTGAGAAGGGTGTGAATGTTGAGTGAACTGAGTGGGTGGGTGGCCTTGAAAATGACAGTCTGAAGTTTGCATATTGAGTCTAGTAGCTACATGGATTTTCTGGTGACCAGGAATTCTGTTCACTTTTCCAATGTGAAGTTCCAGTCATTTTCATTGAAATGCAAGAAATGGTAATCACATTTTGGATTCTTATTTTAGATTTTTACCTTTCCTAATATGCCGTTTTAGCTATTGCTAAATGCGCAGCAACTAAATGGGTGATTATATATACAAGGCTTACTGTGCTGATAGACTGTTTAACTCTCTTTACTATGCTACGAGTTAAAGTCAAGCATTATGTACTTTCTGAGATGTAAATTACATTTGCTAGAGGGGCTTCTGAAATTTAGTTGATGATTGTTTTCTCCAGGACTCACCTTCTTTTGCTTGTCTCTCTTTTTTTTTCTTTAATTTCTTTCTTTTCTTTATTTTATTGCCATTCTGGACTCACCTTATTTAAGTTCCATTACTCTCTTTGTCGGTAGACCATTATTTTCTAAGTCATAAACAGCATAATTAAAGTTAATAAACAAAGTTTCAGAAATTACTTACTTGGAATGTGTTAAATACAATCTATATGGAGATTACATTACTCTTATGAGGTTCATTTAGCTTTTAGGGCCTACCTGACGTCACAAATCCTGTTCAGCAAATTAGTCTGTTAAAAATAGCATGAGCTTTAATGCATTATGGAGTTCTAATTGCTTTAGGAGATAAATTCCAGTTCAATCACCTAACTTACTAAGTCAGTTGTGCAGAGCAAGACATCGAGTGCTAGTTCTTTTATTTAAACCAGAAGAGGTGCACATGCTTACTAATTTCATAGTCCTTATTAATTGATCCTTTGCTATCTCTATGGAACTGTTAAGGCAAGATCAAAGGTTACAGGTTAGAAAGTTGCAGGTCCCTTTACTCTATGACTTGGGTTAAACAACTCAGGGCCTGGAGTAAATTTAAATAGCTCAAAGCTGATTTGTTAATATTTCTTTCCAACTTTGTATAGGTGGGGAAGATGATTTGGAATTAAAGATAGACTCGATCATAGAAGGTTGTAATGATGTTTGTCTAAGGAGTGCTGGCCAAGGGAGGACATCCCGTGATTATGAAGAACAATGTTCAACTCATTACATTAAAAGAAACAGATTGTCAGAGGAAGCTCTCAGCACGCAAAATCCATGTCAGGCAAGTTTAGCCAAAAGACTTCTGCTTTTCTTTCCATTTGAGTTCGAATATTATTTTACGGTCCATTTGGTAAGTGAAAAATAACTTCATTGGGGAAAATTTATTTCTGTGTAAAATATTTTGCAGGAACATTTAATGTTTTCTGTTATATGGATAAACCGTCGAAAACATTTTCTGTCTTTTGGATCAACTTGTAAAAAATATTTTCCACTATGACTCTAATTTTAAAAATTTTATACAAAGGGTACCTTCTAAGAAACCATGGATTGTTAGACCTAAATCATTATTAGGATTTTTAAATCTAAATAACTCTCAACATTCTTTAGATCTAAACCTTTTTTCAGTTCTCCGGAGATGTGGTCAACAAGGGTTTTTCCCGTTGACTCGTAAACTGTTTCACATCTGGAATAAATTTTAGTTTTCCAAACAAGTATAAGTCCTGAAAACTCTTTTTGGAAAATATTTTACGCCAAAGCAAACGAAGCCTTATCCTTGAAAGTGATTGCTTTAACACAAAATGCTTGAATGCCAATAAATAGAGGCAGCCGTTCACCTGGAGATCTATTGTGTACTATATTACAGAAGTTATAATACCTCTTTCCATCATTGTCTCCATAAAAAATGACACAAGCTTCAAAATGAACTTAGAAGTTAAAATTGTCTTCCAAAAACTATCCTTTAGCAAGCAGAGTATAAGAATGCGCAAATCTCAATGTGATCTCTTGAAAGGTAAATTGGAAAGTAAAATACCTAAAAGTATAGCTCTTGATAAGTGGTAAGACATTGATTATGGGAATACAAAAATTGAAGAAGTGGTAATTCCTTAGGGATGGGGTAGTATCTTAGTATTGACCATTTTCATATATTTGAAGCCCTTAAAGTACTAGCTGAAGCTGTAATTCCAAATTGGAACTTTTATGCTTTTCCCTTGTTTAGCATATAATGATTAAAATTTTTCTCATCCAGCAGGAGTTGGATGGTATATGCAACAAGAACAATTGGATGTTACCAACTTATCATGTATTTCCATCAGATGGTAAGATCTTTTACTTCAAGGTACATTCAGAAATATGTTATACAATTTAATACGGTATAAATGCTATAGCTACTCCTGTCTCTCGATCTGGAAATGATGAGATTTTTGAGGAATGATTGTTCTGCGATAGGCTTTTGATTGCTTCCTTCGTGTTCAAGTCATGTTTCTCTAACTGCGAGATGTTTTTAACAAATTACCTTGTTATCTACTGTATGGCCTTTAATTGCTTTGGAATGAAGTGTTAACAAAACAAGAAAAATATGCAAGAACTAATAAGTCTATTTTGAATTTTGAAGGTGGATATCAAGCCAAAGTAACTGTAAAAGGGGTGAATATTGAGTCTTCAAGCGTGGGCGATGCTTGTCCTAAACCCTCGGAAGCAAGAGGATCAGCTGCAGCACAGATGTTGGCCAAGTTGCATAGCATGTTAACCCCAGCCCATTAGTTCTAGGCTACAGGTAGATGGGGCAAGGACTGATGATGGTTTTTGTTTGTTCCCATCTAATTAACTATCGAAAGGACATCTACAGTCCACCTATGGTTAATCGAATTAAACTGCTTATATAGTATAGTATTTTCAGTTCTATAGTTGGTATGCCTTGAGTGGAGCACTTAGGGGTAAATCGTTGGCTAATACAGATTGGTATTGGCTCAACATCTAGTAAACAATGCAGCTCTTATTTTTGCTTGACTCGAACATGTTATTTTAGCTTCATTCTGGGGGAGAATAGAGAAAAATACAATATCTATTTTTACTATGGAAAAAATATATGATGCATGTCCTCAAATCTTAATTCTTTATTAATGAATTATTATTGTAAAAAAATAAAAAATTTTTATTTTATCAAATTTTTATTTTTTTTCAAAATCTTACTTCACTGATAAAGTGTGGATTTAATAACCGGACAGCGTATAACAGAACATTTCTGAAATTGCCTATCTATCAAGAGTTGCATACGAGTATCCCACTGCCTGGAAATTTGAGCTGTGGATAGACATTGAAAAGTTGGAGAGAGCCTCCTACCACGTGCATATTTACCATTATAAAAGAATATGCTTCATCTTAGCCTCATATCGTGGAGTATAAAAAGCCTAAATAATATTGGGGGCCGGGGGGCTATGCTGTATTTCTTAACATGCTGGTAGTTCGTAACCTGAAAATGGAGCCCTCCAATATGAAGATGGAAATTGAATCATGGCTTGTATTCCTAACAAGCATGTCTGCTTGAGCGCACACCATACACCACACGCACCCAAAGAGACACATAGATTGCCTTCACTCAATAATATGAATTGAAAAAGAAAAGAAAATCCCGACTTTACAACTACCTAAAGGGTTTCCTTTTTGTTTCCTTATCTCCTTTTTTTTTTTTTTTTTCCGTTTTTTT
>NW_018397264.1:2431253-2452385 GCF_002168275.2 Theobroma umbraticum
TTTTTTTTTTTTTTTTCCGTTTTTTTGTTCTTGTTTTGTTTTTCTCTTTCTGCGAAGAGAGGCATTTGAGATCAGAAATTGGCCTCATCCTCCGCAAATTTCAATAAGAACTTCAAAATTGAAGGCTTGGGATCATCTTCAACTCCTTTGTCCCTGGTTTCAAAAATGCCTTTCATAATACGAGTGTACAGCCTTTCCAGCTGAGGAATACTGTAGCTTTCCGTTCGCTCCACAAACAGTTGCTTGGCAGATTCCACTTGCTTTGAAATCTCTTCATCCACCATTCTAATGTCCTCGGATCCGGTCCCATTTATCAGATCAGAAGCTTCTGTACAACTTTCTTGCTGGTTGCCATCACCACAAGTTGATTCAGGCTTCTCACAGTTTATCTCGTTTGCCTCCAGGGCTTGAGATGACTTGGTTTGTACTGACTCTACGATCCTTGATTTTTCCTCTGCTGCAGCACAAATGAGCAGATAACTCGATAAGTCATGACCATTGTAACACTTCTAAGTAAATTATGAAAGAAAAATCATCAGCAAGATTTATAGAGAGTGCAGAAACTATAGGGTGATCAAAGAACTACAAAACAATGATAATTTGCTTCTTTTTTTTTTTGTTCTGGTGAGGATACTGTGCTTTTGAACCCGCATAAAATATCAAAAGGCGGTATGGTGGGCTGGAGATTGACAGAGGGATTCATTCCATAATCGATTCCCATCTCATGCTAGTAATCAATATCAAGTCTGATACAAACTCCTGTTTTAAATTCAAAGGCATGAAGAACATTTTTAAACCATCTGCAGCTCTGCTACTTTGAAGAAGGTCATCTCCAAGCATGACTGGCTACTGCATATACCTTTGTAAGTAAACACAATGATTTTCACGATATACTCTACCCTGTTTCTTAACTCACTGGCTCCCACCTTTCGGTGGGTGATAAATCATATATTCTATACTTCTTAGGATTAGGATATGGAACATGATCAAAACCATGATTTGCAATGAGATTTCTAAAATAAATATGATGGAAAATTATTGCTTACAATGAATGACCAAGATCAGAAAAGTGAAAACCTTCTACTTTTACGGTACTCCAAGTTATGGGGCAAATATTGGCACTAGAAAGAAATCATCAACCAAAATCTAAGTACCAGATTCTTTTACCCTAGAAATGGTATTATATATGGATACTAGATATTAATAAAACAACACTGACACGGCTGCTTTAAGAGCCTGCCAACCGTTAACTTCTGGTTCTTAAGTGATTCCAAGATATGATTTAAATGAATGAGAGATAAGGTTGAATGCTTGGAACTTTTGAAAGGGAAAAGCCCCTTTGTAATATAAATGTAACCATGTGCCTATCCTGGTATTGGATGCCAATTGAGATAACTAAATCCAAATCTTAGTAACAAAATATGTGACCTTAGCCTAAACCCACCTAATCATACACCAAGTGAGAGTCAGCTAAATCTATGTATACACACATAAGAGACATCCAAATACCTGCAAGGACAGAATCAACATTCTTCTTTGGCCTTTTCAAAGCCTCATAACTTTGAAGATTGACCTCTGGCTGGACATTCCGAAGTCGGGCACTTGCTCGAGTGACAGTTCCTAGCTGCACAACAGGTACTGAGGGGAGAGTAGACACCCCTATATCATCTGGCATATGTGCTGGACCCCCCTGGGCAGCTATTTTGTCACAATAAGCAACCAGTGCAGGGTCCATCTGTGACAGCATCCCATGTACCTGATAGAAAAGAAATTAAGATCATGAAAAGAAAAAACGGTAAGCCCCCGAGTAATGAGAAGGATATTAGGAGCAAAAGAACGAGTAAGCATACTGCATCCCGTAGTTCATAAGCTCTACTAACAATCCTAGCACCATTATAATCATCTCCGTTATAAGCCTGAAATTCAAGAAAGCAAAGCAAATCAGGCACAGGAAACCTTATTGGACCAGAGCAAGACAAAAAGGAAGATAATGCAGATAATATTTATTACTAAGTCTTTCAATATGTTTCCAGACCTTGGCACAAAGAACTGAAACATATAATACATGACAAGCGTACAATGGAAAAAAAGACGAGCATCCACAGTGCTAAAAAATCCAAAGCATGCAATACAAAGATATGCCCTGTGCTGAATTTTGTCAGTAAGTCACCTTCCACTAATTTGCAACACCCCCACCTAGTGGAAAAATATATCAATGAAGTACACATTAGTTCATGTTATACACAGGATATCAGGAGAAGATTGGAATATTTGTTATAAAATTCCAGTCTCAACAACAAGAGAAGATTTGTCTACTGTTTATAGTATGTAATAAAACCAAACTTCCAAGTGATCCTTTAACTAACATAAAAAATAATCTGCATTTAACTTCCAAGTGATCCTTTACCTGACATAAGAAATAATATCTGCATTTAACTTAATGTCAAAGAAGATTACAACAATAGACTGACAGTGAAGATGTTACTATTACTGCAAAATAAACTAGCAAATTATTCAGATTCTACTCTCATGTACATAGCATGCGACTGTTGGTATTTTTAAATGCATGTGCAGTTTGGATGCATTCATTTGTACCTGTCTATAAAATGCATCGGGTGAAGAACCTAATTCCTTTACCTGTTATGTAATTTCAATTTTAGCGATTAGGATTTTCATATTTTTGGATTCTGGGTATTTTTTGCAAATGGTCAGAACTTTAACTGTTGCAATTCCTCTACCCTTTGCTTAGTTATGTTACTTTGTCGAGTTTAGATTATTATAGCATTTTGCAGGGGTTCAGGTCTATTTTCTTGGTGCCTAACTTGGTTGTTTACATGTTTAGTAGTTACTATCCTATTAGGAATCGTTTTTTTTTTTTTTTGAAAGGCCTATTATGAATCTTTTGAATATTTTGGTTCTTGAGGCATGGATAACGAGGAATATCTCATGCACCCTTCTTCCTTCTTGATTCTCTACATGCATAGACCAGTGGAACTACTGTCCATAGTGTTGCTGCAAAGCTTCCTTATTTATTCTCTTCTCCCTTCCTTTTCCTGTTCTTATTTTTTTACTTTTTTTACTGTTAGGGGTGGGGATTTAAACTTAGGACCTCTATTTTCATGGTGAGGTGTTGGCACCACTGAGGCAATACCTCAGCTTTTTCACTTTTCTTTTCTATTCAATCCTAGATCCAACCCATTCTGCTAACTACTTCAGAGGCCCTAAACCCACAATTTTTCTATCCTTCTCCCATTTGAATAGGTCATTGTAATCAAGTTTCAAAACCACAATTTTGCTGCTACCCCAAAATTCTTTGGAATCTCTTTCTGCTGCCAGCCACTCTATTGCCCTTAAGTTCCAATGAATTTGAGCCCCTGAATATAACAATAAACCTAAAATCCCAAAATTTTCAGCCCTAGGTATCTACCCTACCATAGATCCTAAGCAAAGAGATTTCCCCTACTCTGTCCTACATGCATTCATACATGTGAAAATGCTAATCCCCCAAATAATCCACAGTAAACCATCATCCATTAGTGGCAAGTTACGTGTTCAACCAAGTTAAATTAATAAAAATGGAAATCAGAATAGATCACATAGAGAAATCATAACAAACCCACACCTTTGCATTTGTTACAATCAGATCAACATCTTGCTGAAAAGCTGCGCAGGTAAGATATTGCCCAGAGTCAACCTGCTGCAATAGAGTAGCCACATCCATAGGGTTCTGGATTATTGAGCGGTAGTTTGGTGCGTCCTCATCAGTGACTGGGTAATGAAAGACACTAAATCTTTTATCGTAAAATATCCTGCAACATGATCAACCATAGTCTAAAAAGCTTAGTAACTGTTAATAAAACCCTTTTCAGCCATAAATCAAAGCCTAAATATCTTATTTTGTAAGCTCATATAAAGATAACAACAATCAACAATAAATTAAAACCTACAAGCCCATTCTAGAAGCCATCTTCCTCGAAATTTGAGGTTTTCCCAGCTATATTAACTTTGGAGAAAAAGCAGGAGTAAATACGGGTAACAAATGTAAGTTGATAAATAGAATTACATGCAAAGGAGATCTTACAACCCAAAACAAATTCATGGACCATTTGGAAACATCCAACGATAATTATTTAATGAGCCAAAAACCACACTGCAATTGGGAGAGATATACAAGAACCAGCTTCATGTCTAAAGGTAGATTTTCTCCTTCTTTTTCTCTCTTTTCTTCTTTAGTCATGGTTTTAAATTTTTTTCACTAGTTTTTTTTATTTTCTTAGCTAATAAATTTCTCTCAAGGTCACCTAACTAAGCAGTTCTACAAGAACACACCTAATATGCCTTGGGCAATACTTTGAAAAACTTTAGATCTTCTTCCAATCTTAGTTATAGTTTTTTCATTTGCAAAATTTCAACTCAGCACTGAAACCTGAGTTCCAGTTCCCTTTTCTATTTGTCCTAAATTTCACCTGAATTGATTGAAATATGCTTAACAGAGATCATAATGCCAAGAGAAAGATAGAAAGGCAGGATGAAGGAGGCAGAGGGAACAACCAAAAAGAAGGATGCCTAAGTTAAAGGGTATACTATAAAATGCAATAGTTTCTGATAGGACCGTGGTAACTTACCGGTTGCAAACATCTCTAAGGCACATCCGTAACCGGCGAAGAGCATGCTGCTCAGCTTCTACTTTGGCCTTCAATTCTGAGACCTTTGGTCCACTTGCCACTTTTGGCACCTTGGGAAGTTCAGGAAGAGATTCCGATTCCTGGGACTTTTTGGTCACAGCCTCCAACAAGACTGACAAAGCAGCTTCAATTAAACGGTCAAAAAACAAAGATCTGTCTTCAGTTGATGGTTTGTCCACTTGATAGCTGACAATAAAAATTAAATACATGACTGTCAAACTAAGTTTTAATCAATGAAAAGATAAGTAAATAAATACCTAGGACGATTTGGATAAAAAAAATTCCTGCTCATCAATATCAACAAACAGAAGCAACACCACAAAATAGAAAAAGGCAATACAGAATGCGGTCGGACTGAATCTGAGATGTTCATCGATATCATTCTATTCATACATTGAATTCATAAAACAAAAAAGAGTGAATCTGTGATGTTCCAACAAGATCTATTACTTGCAAGAAAGGCCAAGAAGGGTTTATTTATTCAAAACCAAATGTCATGGTGACAACAATAACCAGCCCAGATTATGAATAATAACTGCCAACGGTCAAAATTGATACCAGAATAATCACAAAAAAGAAATGGTAGAAATGCATAAAAGGTTACTTTAAGGGTTAGTTAGACATACACACTACGTTGAGGAAATACTGAATATGGATTCCCGTCAAATTCAGCTAGTAAAATTGAGGATGTTCCAAGTAACAATATAGGTAAGTCCGAAGGCAACTCTTCTAAAAGAGTAAGCAGTACGGCCCTTAGCTGTTCATGTGCCTGCAATACCATATTCATCAAACTCAGAAAATAAAGAAAGGACAAAAATGGACTAATAAACTGGACTTGAAGCACCCAAAAAATCACCAACTTTTAATTGAGTGCACTCAATTGAACTAATACTTAATCGGAATCAGATATGAAAAATTACTCAATGAAAGGAAGCACTCACGTTGTCCCACCATAGATTAAACTGGGGTATGTAGAGTATAGATGGCGTTGTTCTTCTTGCTTCGCCAAATATATGAACCAGTGCTTCCTCTGGTGTCTTTGCGCTAGGATCCGAAAGAAGAGATGGAAGACCAAGAGAATGTACAGGAAATTTCTCTAGCTCATGTAAAATTGCAGGTCCAAGATGATCCTGTAGAACTAGATCAGTAAGTATATTCAGTTTTTGGTTCCAACATTTGCAGTTATTAAAAATCAAGAAGATGTAAAGTATTTACCAAGCCAGAACCATCACCACCACACAACAGAAGCCGAGGCCTATAAACAAGAGGAATTGCAGATCCATATGAGAGCATAGAAAGCTTGGTCAACTCAGATGACACTGTTAGGGGAGGAAATATGTCAGATATATAGTTCATGGCTTTCTGGAGATGTCTTTGCAGGCATGGTGCAACTACCAAAGACAATGGCCTAGAGTGAACAATGGAACCTCTGTGAGCAGCAGGAGTAATTGTTGACATGGCCTCTATAAAGTGATACTTTTCAACCTTCACCGAGTCAACATCTATCAAAAATTTATCATCACTAGTGTACACTTGAGGATATTTTTCACGAAACGCACGAATGGCAGCTTCAGTGCATAGGGCCTTCAAATCTGCACCACAATATCCCACACAACTAGCTGCAAGTTCCATTTTAAGTTCCTTAGGAGGAGGTTGCCTCCACTTCCGAGTGTGAATATCTAATATTTCAGCACGTGCTTCACAGCCAGGCAAAGGAAAATTGAATTCACGATCAAATCGCCCAGGGCGCCTTAAGGCTCCATCAATAGCATCAATCCTGTTGGTTGCTCCAATCAAAACAACTTGTCCACGAGAATCAAGACCATCCATGAGGGCAAGCAAAGTGGAGACAATTGAATTGTGAATCTGCTCTTGTTTGCTAGACCTCACAGGAGCAAGACCATCTATCTCATCAAAGAAAATGATGGAAGGCTGATTCCTTTGTGCCTCCTCAAAAAGAAGTTTCAATTGTCTTTCAGCCTCACCAACCCACTTGCTAAGCACATCAGCACCCTTTCGCATGTAAAAACTGACTTTCTGGCCTGCCTTTGAAGCAGCACATGCTAATGCTCTGGCAATCAATGTCTTACCTGTGCCAGGAGGACCACACAACAAGACACCCCTAGGTGGGGTGATGTGATAACTTGCAAAGAAATCTGGATACAACAAGGGAAAGAAAACCATTTCCTTTAAAGCATCAATATATTCAGAAAGCCCGCCTATTTCATCAAAGCTTACACTCTCATCAACCTGTAAGGGTTGAATATCTGCCCCTCCTTTAGAACTTGGTCCAGCAGTCTGAATCCCAGAAGTCAATGTGGCAAAAGCATCACTTTGATGACCCCAACCAGATGCAGCAACATTTAATCCCCATGTTGTTGTCCCATGCATGTCTAGTCCCCCAAATAGCCAAGGTGGTCCAGATCTGCTCCCACCTCGACCCCAGGGAATAGCAGGGCCCTGATCCAGCTCATCCACAAGAAGAGAATCATCAGAATCCTCAGCTCTTGCTAGGCGATGACGCTTATGAACTCGTGATCCACCCTTCCTAACATCCCTGCTGACCTTAGTCCCCATTCCTTGATGCAAAACCCTCCGAGGAGATCTGGCTCTTTGCTTGCTCTCATCCATAGAAAGCCTGCGTACATCAGCACGATTTCGAAGATCATATCGCCTCCTTCCTTCCTGCTCTTCTTCACCATCCTCGTCATCACCATCATCTTCTCCTTCATCTTCACCCTCAGCCTCTCCATCACCTTCATCTTCAGCATCACCCTCTTCCTCATTTTGGCCATCATCTGCAGCATCGTCATCTAAATCATTCCCATTTTCAGTTTCATCCTCGCCAACTTTCTCCTCTGAAGTGTCTTGCTCATCACCAAAATCCAAATTCATTCGTTTAATTGCAACTGCTTTTGGACGACGAGGGCGCAGTCCTTCACGCCGAGGAGTTTCTTTAGGCTCTGTAGTCTTTTTACGCTTGGGAGAAGGAAACTCATCTTGACTTACACTGTTATCAACCTGGTTCCTCAAAGGTCGATATGAAGGTCTCTGAAAAAAAAAATAGTAAGATGTTGAAATAGAATACATTTTCTGGGATGTGTTAATATTGATATCCCATCAAATCCGAGAAAAGAAATTGATTTCCAAAATTCTGTTACCATCATGTCTTCATCCTCTGAACCGGAACTGTCAGTATAACCAGTAAGATTCACAGAAACTCTCCTCTTTCTTGATGAACGTCGAAGATTGGGTGTGCCTGACTGCAACAAAAGGATGACTAAAATTAATCAAATTCAGAATACATGACATCATTTACAAAATCAATCATTTTGATGTAATTGGCTTCAAGAGAAGGGGCGGTGATATGAAAAGCATGCAAAGATGCAACTTATTAAAGAAAACCTACATGGCACATGGCCTCCTATAAGAATGCCTGACATAAGGGAGAAATAGGAATCTATATTTTAATCTAGAAAGCAGCAGAACAAGGAACTGGTATCTGAAAATGCAATATGATACAGCTGCAACACAAAATTAATGTCACCATAAAAGTTATGATATCAAGTGTCAACAAATAATTAATGCTTACAGTTATACTAAAATCATAAACAAAATCTAAGCCAGGTTAGGAATGGTTTTAGCATGAGTAAACAGTTTGCAATGCCATCCAAGTTCATCTCAACACTGCATGGACCATCCTAGGTTCAAGAGACGTAGACACAGCAAAAGCAGTCAAAAGGTTATAGACATAACAAGAGAAAGAAATAGGTTAAACATATGGCGCGAAGTTGAAATAAATCCTTTCCATTTTAAATAGTCTTTAAAGTAATCTATGTTGTAATTCTTAAGCATTTCACATAGGTGATTGGTGACGGTCTCTTGCATATCTGTTAGGAAACAAATGAACCATTTTCAAGTGCTAAATAATAGTATCCGCTAATAAGTTTCTTTTCTTTTATAATGGCAGCAGAAACTCACTTAAAGTCCTTTTGGCTGTTGCTTTTTGCTTCCAGAAAGCAAAAAGCAAAAGGGACTGCTTGGATATAGAGTCAAACAAAATCTTCAAAGAATTATAATAAAATATTTAATTTCGTTAGATAACAAAATGCATGATTCTACTTGATATAAACTAATTATGTTATATTGGTGTTATATTTATATATGTCCAATTTTTAACCAATTATGATTCTGCATTTTAACTTTTTCTTCTACTTTATAGTAGCTTTTCAAGAAGCAAATGGCAAAATTAAAGTAGCAAATGCAACAACAAAACAGAGGCTTAATGTCTGCAATATAAGTATAAAACTACTATAATCACGTAGGAGAAGAACATTTAAATTACCCAATCCCTTTATAATTTTATGATATCTACAGCCTAGACAAACTTCACATCCAAACTGGACAAGCTACAATTTTTCTCTAAACTGCTTAAAGACTATCAGCATGGTATATACATTTGGATAAGAATGCATAACTTACATTGTTGTTTGCAGTCCGCACTGGCCGATCCCCTGAGCGCAACATTTTGGCAATGCGAGATGCTGCTGTCCTTGTCTTTGTCTTGCTTTTCCTAGTTCGAATGATGGTTGGAGTGTAATACAAATATGGGCGGCCATACACTTTTGGCCTTCTTCTAAGCCTATCACTTGTGCGCACAGGCCTAGAAACTGGCCCATCTCCTTGACCAGATCTTTTTGAATACATAGGCAAACACTAGCTTTGATGATTGTATTCTTCCATAAACTTCCAAGTATAACAACACCTTGAAGAGGAAAGTACAAAATAATAATAATAAGCAGAGAAATTGCTTTGCCTAAACATTCTTGCATGTATAACTTTTCAATTATGCCATTGTTAATGGCACATGATTCTGGACAATTATCAACAGTTAATATACTTTTCAAAGAATAATCTAAATTAAACACGGGCAATTATGAAGTCATTAACTACATAGAAACAAGAACCTCTATCAAACAGTAAAGTAAGAGAACAAAACATTCTAACAAGTAAGCCTATTATACCCTCTTTTAAGCTAAATGCAAGCAAGAACGCTCTTTATGAACCAAATTATCTTTCCATTACTAGACAACATTCTAAGTTCTCAACGGCATGTGTATTAAGCATGCATATTGATGATACCTGATAGTAGCTGCAGATTAAGAAAGACCATTCAGATGCTATAAAAACTGCAGTAACTAAAACATTCAAGGAAATTACCAGAAAATATCTTTGTTTTACCATGTTAAGAAAGAACATCAAAAGGTATGATGAAAGATATCACAGAAAGGTAAAAATGTCTTCTTGAGAAGCCGTATTACTCCCTGTTAGGAGCTAAACATTTCCTCTGAAGTATGTGGAGTTTGAGGACCAATGATGCATGCTGTTTGCAAAGGAACTTCTTCAACAAGGAACTCAGACTAGTTAGAAGGATCAGTTTGCAGAGTGTGCTCAGAACCACGCTTTAATGAGAGAGTGGTCAATAAGAAAGGGGTATATGGGCAGGGGAAGGGCACAAGATGGGCTCGAAGGACTGATAGAGAACTATACATGCCTAGTTGTCACTTTCTAATAATATATGCCAAGAGCATTTAAATACTCTCTCCTTTCCAAAAAAATTCGAAGTACAAACATAGAGAACAGATTTAAGGCAGCTTTTTCTCCATACCAAGATGAGCAGCGGCTCAATTTCAGAAAACAGACAAGTGTCCCCATCCTTAGAGATCTTATTTTTGAAATTATTCCCGCAACATTTGTTTTCAGAAGCTTCAACAACATCATTCTTCAGTTAATGTACTAACATACAATTTTTATAGCAGCAACATTTCCATCAAAAGCTAAGGTATATCAAAATCATGAACCGTTCAATGCTTATTCCACATTCAATTAAATTAAAGACTTCGCCCTAAATAAAATCTTCAGTGTTTACTTAGAGGAGAAACCGTCAAAACCTACACCTAAAAAAAATACTTTGATTATTGCAAAGTGAAATTAACTATTAGCACAACAAAAAAAAGATCAAATCAAACGACGCAAATATTCCAGGTAATTCCAAACTATTCGTGCTCCTCCTTCAAATATAATCCCATTGGAGTGCTAAACCTAACATATTAATCAAAAACGAGCAAAGCAACAGCACATGCACATGCACATATAAAGAAAAAAAAAAAGAAACTGAGTTGCTGAAAACAGAGAGCAAAAGCATGTAAATGCAAAATGAAAAAACAAAAAAAAATTAACGAAATCAAATAACATATAACGAAAAAAAAAACCTTCAAATTTACTAATAAAAACAAAATACTTTGACATTTCTTCTTTGAAATGAAACATAACAATACTTTAGTTTGGAACAACGAAGAGAAATGTAAATTAAAGGCAGAGATTTTGTGGTTTATACCTAATCAGAGATCTAGCTGAGGTGCGCTTCGACCAGAGAAGAGAAAACGCGAGAAAGTGCGAGAAAGTGCGAGGAAAGAGAGGGGTTAAAACCTCGAGGAGCTTGCAAGAGAGCTCAAAGTATATAAACAAAAACCTAGAAAGAGAGAGCTAAAGGAGGACGAGTTCTCTCTGAGTTATTCGACTCACTGAGCGTCCGGCCCGAGTCACTATCTTTTGTTTTCTCTTTTTCCTAAAAGGGACCCATTAAAAAGCGGGTCCACGCTGACACTTAGAGAAATATGTTTGGAAACTGTAATGATATTAAGCAAACGGCCAGTCAAAATTAGCCACGTAAGCTATCTGTGCTTTGTTTCGACGTTTAGAAAACGGAGGTTGCATTTGCTGAGTTGGCTGATAATCATTGGTTTTGTAATTTGGGAACGGTTAGATATTACCACACCTAATTAAGATTCCTTTCTTACACGGTTTGCTTGCGTTCGCAATGGTAGAACCATAAATTTTATAAAGAAATTGAGCTTAGCCAAAATGTTTAATGTTGGGATTTAAACTTTTCCATAAAAGAAAATTTTAGGGATTTGAGATTGAATTTTCATTAATTAAGAAAGCTTATCACTTTAATTTGGTTTAATGCAAGTTAATAACCCATTTGTATTTAATACAAGAGTTAACATTACCAAAACCTAAAAATGAAATACTTATCAGTAAACTCATCCTCTTAGGTAAAGATAGAATTATAGTTTGCTGTTGGTTGCTTGGGCTTTCAATCACAGTTTGAACTAATTGCATCCTAACTAACAGAAAACTTGAAAATAGTTTGTAAAGGCCTTCATTAGCATTAATTACTGATCCATCCATGGTGTTTAACTATATTACATCCGCTATGCATTGCCATCCGATTGGGCAGGCACCACCTGCTCCCTTGAAGAAGCAATCTAACTAAGCCGTTTCATTTCTTGCAAGCTCCGATCCATTTTGTGAAATCTTATTTTCATGGAATTCACCATCTTCTTCCTTAACTTCTTCCAATGGCTTGTAAGTATAAAGCCAGGCACAAATTACGTAGTAAACAAGATTCACAACTTGGATGCCACTAACAAGCCAATAGTAGTACTCTAGGCTTCCCCTGTTGAGATTCCTGTCAGGCAACCAATTGTTCTTCTGTCCGGTGTACTTATGAACAAGAGATACCAGCAACGTTCCTATGTAGTTCCCCACCGATATTGCTATCCAATACAGTGCTGCAGCTGTGCTTCTCATGCTTTCTGGTGACTGGTCGTAAAGAAATTCCAGGTGCCCGACTGACATGAAAACTTCTGCTATCCCATGAAGGCAAAATTGAGGAACTAACCAAAACACACTGATGGGAATTATGGCTTTTGGGTCATCCAACAAGGTGTGATCCGCTGCAACTGCTTTCCTTTTCATCTCGACAAATGATGCAACAATTGTGGCTAGAATGTTGACCGTGAAACCAATGCCCATTCTTTGTAAGCATGTTACTCCTGAGGGGTTTCCGGTGAACCGTTTAGCAAATGGGACGAAGAGGCGTTCGTATAGAACTAGTCCAGAGAGCATGGTTAGGATGCCAAAGATGGACAAACTGGCTGGTGGGATTTCGAAGGAGTGGGATAAGTGACGGTCCATAGTTCGAGCTTGTTGGATGGTGAAGCTGTGCTGGTGTGAGGATGAGGTGACGTGTAAAATTCCAGCAGCCCAAATTGGCAACATTCGGATGATGGTTTTTAGCTCTTCCACTCTATGGACTGTGGCTAGCCTCCATAGATTTGGTGGGTTGGAATTTGTAGCCTCCCTTTCAGTTACTATTGCAGCTCTGTCAAACCATCTGTTGATAGAGATTAAAGAAGCAATTTTAAGCATTCAAATATATTAAACGTCTGATATTATTAGCTTCTTGTTACTGTTACTAATATTTCTTAAATGAAAAACCGTAGCTTACTTGTACTGATCACTATGTACAAGTCTTCCATGAACAGAAATAGCCGCATCAAGCTCTTTGTTCTGATACAAGAGCTTGGGGTCTTCAGGTGCAATTTCTTTTCTTTTCTTCACAGCCGCAACAATCACTTGAAACAATCTAATCAACGGACTTCCACCTGGTTTCAATTTCCTATAAAGGGCTGAACCTATGAGGAAGGCTATGATAGATATAGCCATGGCTATGGTTGGGATCCCAAGACCCCAACCCCAGCCCACATTATCTTGGACGTAAACCACCACAGTCAAGGCAGTCAACGTTGCTATTCCCATGATAAAATAGTACCAATTGAAGAAATTCCACTTTCCTGACCGGGCAGTGCTTGATTTGTCCATGTCAAACTGGTCAGCAGCGAATGTAACAACACAAGGCCTAATGCCACCGGTGCCAAGAGATGTGAGGAGAAGAGACATGTATAATATCCAGAGTTGAAACGCTGAGGCTGCCTGGCAGTGCTCTTGAGTTGGGCACGGCGGGGGACGGAGCGATGGTAGCACTGCCGAAATGGTGATGCTAACCAAGCCCTGCAACAAGATACAGCGCAATGGGTGATCAATTAAAAGATTCATTACTAATGGCACAGTCCTCTTAAAAATAGCAAACTAAAAAAAGTGAGAGAGAGAGAGAGAGACCAATTCATAAATAACGGAACCAACAATGATGGTCCAAAAGCGACCAGCAAAGGAGTCAGCAATCAAAGCACCAATTAGGGGAGTGAAGCTGGCCGTTCCACCAAAATTGGTGAGAGTGTTCGAGGCTTGTACCAGAGGCATGTTTAATTCCCGAGTTAAGTATGTTATCATGTTGCTGTGGAATCCGCTGGCAGCAAATCTATCACATATTTCATTTGCTGTCAAAAATATTGAAAGAAACCAAGTTAAATTTTCTGGCTAACAACTCGTTTAATCGTCAAAAATTTTTGCTATTGGAAATGCTGGAGTTCAAAAAGTTCAACTTACCAAGAATGAATGGCATTGTTCTAATGCCTCCAAGCCTCTTGCTCCTGCTCTTTTCCTCTTCTTTCACATCTTCGTCAGCCTTCTTCTGGCTAGCCAAATCCATCCCAGGCTTCATGTTGTCCATGGTAGCACCTAGCAAGATCTGCAAAGGGCCATATATAAAAGCTGCTGCCTAGTGATTGAAAACAGTCGTGTAACAGACAGGATAGTGAGGTAGGACCGCTCCATTGACTTCATTATCATCTGACGTCTGATCTTAGGTCATTATTTTTGAGCTCTACTGCCAATGCAGATTGTCTTTATTGCAATAAATTTTTATAATTCTTGTTACATTACCCTTTTTTTTTTTTGTAGATTTTCAACATTAATTTCCTTCTTTATTTTTTTTTATTTATGGAAAGTTATCTGGTATAAACTTTCCAATATATGTATACTGTACATCACGAATTCATATAACATTTACATATATAATAATAATAATGAAAAAAGAGACAAAAAGAGAGGTAAAAAAATCAAAAGAATCTTTGAAGAAACACAAAAGAAAAACGACAATTCGTAAATGATTATTGTTAATGGCATTGGCATCCACGGGTTGATGATAGGTGTCATGTGCTTCAGTAGTTTGTATGATCCGTGAATGTGTGGGAATAACCATTTCCGGAGACCAAATTGCTTACTTACGTCTCTTATTGTCACTCTCTGCCGTTTATGGAGGGCAATCATGTTTCCTTTTTCATTCCCAAACTTGATAATATAGAGAGTAACTAATCTTGAATCTGAAATCTAAAGATTTTTAGGCCTCACCATCGCCATAGAAAGGTCTTGTTAGCACGAAGAAAGAGTGACCAGGGAAAGACAATCACATATAACTCAACTGCTCAACACTATAAAAAGGCAGGTGCCTCCTTTATCGGTGCAGGTTGGATATCTGAGCATTAAAAGCTTGCTTCGCCAGTTTGTGCGCAGGGTGTACCAGTCCTGGCTGCAAAGTCTACAGAGGCCATGTTCAGATAGATACACATATTCATCCTATTTTTCCCTTCTAAACGTTGTTATCACCACCATTAAAGGCATCTCCTTTAGGATATATAGACATGTCTTGTAAATTAGTTATAGACCCACATCTTCGACAAAACACTTGCAAGGTGCATAAAGCTGCAACACGTATCATGCATAGAATGAAAGCCTACCTTTTCTCTTGGCCATACATAGGGCAAATGGGCAATATGACTCGTCTGCCATTGTCTCTCTGATAGCCACCCCAATGCCCATATGTCATTCTAACTTTGCATCAACCGCTGCACTGTAAAATTTGGTATTTGGTTTTGCCCTTTTCTTTGGGTACTCCTCTTTCGTTCTTTCTCCTTTTGTGTCAATGACAGAGTAGGCTTTTATTGAACGCTTCCCTCATATCCTTCCCCCAACAAGATAATTACAAACTCCTTTTGTTTCTTTTGCTTGGCCTGCCCCACGTCACCTCTTCCCCATTACTCATTCTATACTCGCTCAAGTAACCATAAAACCTTTGATCCACTCAATCTCATTTTTCTGCTTGCTTCATGAATGTTTCAAAAAAATACTTTAACTTCACTCTCTGGGTTAAAAAAAAAAAGGTTAAATGTTAATATTTAAGTACTATATATATATTTTTTCAAAACATATGGTTTGTGTTATGAAAACCATTAAGATTGTGTTTTAAACAATTAGTACTATAAAAAATAGCAACTAAGCAAAGTGTTATTTAAAGGGTAAGCTTCATCTTGGGTAATTACACTTTTGGTCTAAAATTTCCCACCATTTTGCAATTGAATCCTAAACGTCTTTAACAAAATCTTATGGGTTCTAACATTTGTAGAGCATGTTTGATATGGGGAGCCTTTCCCTCTCTATTTTTAATCTTTCTTTAATATTTTATTTGATTGAAAGAAATGATTATTCATAATAACAATTACTTTCTTATTCTGTTTTCATAAATCAAATTATATAATAATTATTTATCATTTATTTTATTTTTACAAAATAATTATCCTATTCTCACTATATATATTTTTTTGAACCAAACACAGCCTTATCTAAAGTAAACCTTGCACAGTCGACTTACTTTAGGAAACAGGTTGGACTCAAAGCCCAAATTTTACCCAAAGAGGATCACCCCCAATAGGCCTACAACCATATATCCGAATCCGACCCAAAAAAGAAGCGGAAAAAACATACCAAAAGCGTTGAAAGCAGAGCAGAACCTAGGGCTACTCTTCTCTTCTCACAGTCGTTTTGCTAACAGAGCTTTTCTTCGAAGACACAGCCAAAATTCAACGATGGCAAACTCAATGGCTAGGTCGTTCCTTCAGGTTGCAGCGACGGAGGAGGTTGCTTCTCCTCTCCGAGTTGTCCAAATCGAAGGACTGGTATTCCTCTGTTCCTCTTCTAATCTTTTTCCTATTTTTCTTTCAATATCTATTTTCTTATCAATAATTTTTATAAAATTTGCAAAAATTAGGTGATATTAAAAATAATCAAACACTGCAAGGAGTTTTCACCGGCACTGGTTACAGGCCAGCTTCTTGGGTTGGATGTTGGCAGTGTCCTTGAAGTTACTAACTGTTTCCCTTTCCCGGTAACTTGGCAAATCTCCTTTTAATTTTTAATTTTTATTCTTTTATATATATTGTTTTCTTTCGTAAATTTGGGTGTATCGTGTTTCAATGGTTGGGGCAGATCCGCGAGGAAGACGAGGAAATTGAAGCTGATGGAGCTAATTATCAGCTTGAGATGATGAGATGTCTAAGAGAGGTTAATGTTGATAACAACACAGTTGGATGGTATGTCTGTGTTTTTTTTATTGCCAAGGACATGCTTTATTATTATTATTTTTTTTGGTTTTGTTGGATTTTTACTTTTGTTCATTGCTAACAGTCAGTTCAGTTGATAACCAATTGTGATTCCACTATTGTAGTGTGGACAGTATCTTATTAGTTATAGTTATTCAAATAATTTGAACTTTAATTTATGGTTAAATTTTGCATTCTTGTACGATTTTATGTTGTGAAGTGAGCTTTGCCTCGCATATTTTCAGGTACCAATCAACAATTTTGGGTTCATATCAGACAGTTGAATTAATTGAGACCTTCATGAATTATCAGGTACTGGGTTTAAAAGTGCCGCTTCACCTTTGTTACATTTCCTTGCAATATGGAAATTTCTGTAAATCTCTGCATCAATTTTATGTGTCTCCCCCTTCATGCTTCTGTTGACCCAGCATGAGTGTGGCAGCTAGAATAAAATCTGATTTTAGTGATGCGGACAGGCCAGTGCCTGTAAAAAGAACATGTGTCCTGCTTTAACTTGAATAAGAGTGCAGGAAAGTCCTTGTCATTGTTCGATGGCAGTTTTTTGTGAATCTCCTGAATTGTGTGTAAATGTGTTTGTGGTGATGAACATGATGTTTCTCTTTAAACTATGGATAAAAAAGGAAAAAAGAAAAAGAAATAGAAAAGCTCAATGGCCCTTTTTTTCAACTTACAACTTTTGTGTTACTTTCCAAATGGTTTAGATATTGTAACATGTTATAATACTTGCTTTTTGGTTTTTTAAGAAAAAGTATAGAATCAGAATGAGACTTCATGGTTGCCATTAAACATAACTTCAATGCTGAATGAACCTTAAAGCGAGTCAATAATTGAATCTTATGCTTCAGTCCTTAGCATTTTAGGACCTGCCCACCCCCCCCCTTTTTTTTCCCTTTAGATTCGCTTGTCAAAGTATAGTTCATGATTTTATTTATTTCTATGTTTAATTGTTAATCATTGCAGGAGAATATTAGGAGGTGTGTATGCATTATCTATGATCCTTCAAGGTCCAATCAAGGTGTCTTGGCACTCAAGGCTTTGAAGCTATCTGATTCTTTCATGGAACTTTACCGAGCTAATAGTTTTACTGGAGAAAAGTATGGTTTCTTCTTGCTGTCAGAATTTCATAAGAATGAATTTTATATGATCTCATATTGATGGTTTCTTTTGCTGTTATAGGTTGAGGGAGAAAAACTTGTCATGGGTGGATATTTTTGAGGAAATTCCTGTAAGCTTCTAAGTCTTCTGACTCTTACTGATTTGATGAACGATTGTAATCTATTATTGAGGTTGCATTATCCTTCACTATCATCTTGTGTGAAATAACCACTAGTCCAGTGCTAGCTGTGACCGTGCTGATTCAAGTTCAAATAAGTGAACGATCCTCATATGAGCAAAGTCACAATGATGAGTGACCATGTTCTTTCAGTGACGTTGGAATGTGCTGTAATGATATAGAAAGTAACCAAAAAAACCCAGTTTGCTGGAATCCTTTAGGATTTATCATATTTTATCTTACATTATTTGAATTGTCACTGATTTGTCAAATGAATTGATGCTCTTGAAGATTGGGCTGGCCTTATGTTTCCCGAAATCTGTGTTGTTGCACTTCTATCTTCAGCATTTATTAAGTATTTCACATGTTTCTTGATAGTGTGGTAGTGATTGTTTGGGATTGACTTTTGATTTTTATTTAATTCTGGTTCTTTCTCAAATGAAACAAACGTGGTTCCCGCTTTCATGTTAACGGTTGTGCTGCTTTTCTGTGACAGATCAAAGTTGCAAATTCTGCCCTTATCAGTGCCTTTATGACTGAACTGGAATCTGATACACCAGTCACACAGGTGAAATATAAAATGTTGATGAAATACTTTTCAGTAGTACTTTGGTAAAAGACTGTGACATTTGCCTTCTTCTAACTATAGTTTTCTGTTTTAGTGTGATTATGACCATCTTCAATTGTCAACTACTCCATATATGGAGAGGAATATGGAATTTTTGATTGAATGTATGGATGATTTGTCAATGGAACAACAGAAGGTTTGTGTTCCCTGTTCTCTGATATTACACTGCCTTCATTAGCTGTTAATTTATGTTTGTAATGTAAATTGCCTTTTTGCAGTTTCAATTTTACTACAGGAGCCTGTCACGTCAACAAGCCCAGCAACAGTCATGGCTTCAGAAAAGAAGGTAGTATACTTAAGCTAACCATGTTATTCAAACAAACTCCATATTCTACCTCATTAGTGAGTTCGCTGGGAAGAGATGTTAAAGGAAAAACCATTTTGTTTATAATAAAATTAAAAATGTTTTTAAGTGTATGATGTCCTTGAAATTTCTGAGGCACAAAGTTTTCAAGTGTCTTAGGTTCAAAAATGTTAAGTTGATGGCATTATTTGATTGTGGAAGCATTGCAATGTAGCCTGTGGGCTTACTGCGTAAGCATTAAGTGTCCTAAGTTTATTGAAATTCCCCTCTCTTCTCCTTTGGGCGGAGTGGTTTTTGTTTTATGAAAAGGCTTTATATTGTGCTTTTGTTTTCTTAATTCACATAATTATAACGTAATTATTGTATTTATATGGTTATGCATGTTTGTTCTGTCTTGTATCTGTAGGTCAGAGAACATGGCGCGGAAAGCTGTTGGGGAGGAGCCTTTGCCTGAGGAGGACCCCTCAAACCCCATCTTCAAACCAATTCCTGAGCCATCACGGTTGGAGAGCTTTCTCATAACAAATCAAATTGCTAATTACTGCAACCAAATCAATGGGTATGTTGTCTGTTTATCTTATCTTTTATTTTTCAGGATAGCATAACATCTTAAAATCTTCTGCAAATTGACATTTTGAAATCTATGCAGTCCTAGTTGTACCTTGAAGCCTGTTTTTGTGTTTCACATACAGTTTCTTTCTTTTAGACTTGCATCAATGCTTGGTGTAAAATAATTGAAAAGCATGTGCCTCTTTGCCTTGACTTCCCCTAATCTATCTCTTTGTAAGGCTTTGGTAATTTGATTGCATTCAATTTGGGCATTGTAACCGATACAATTTTTCCTTCGTTTGTCTTCTGCAACTATCTGGACTGTTAGAAACTTGTAGTTGTATTACCGGTGATTGCTACTTAACTTGTACTGGTAAAATTTTCATAGACCTGAAAGGAAAACAACAACAAAATGTCCTATATGTAATCAAATTTCTTTTGGAGCAAAATAATAAGAAGCATTATTATTAGTTTTTTGTTTTGCTAAAAAAGGAAGAGAGAGAGAGAGAGAGAAGAGGGAAGATATTACAGGTTCTCTGTGGGTATCTGCAAGCAGTTAAAAATGTTTAGTTATTTTAATGTCTAAAACAATCAATGGCTTGACATTCTGAAAAATTTATCATTGTTGAATAATTTTGCAGGGTTGCCGGGCAGAGCTTCAACAGATTGTATTTAATGAAGTCCTTGCTTGATAAGTGAAGCAAATCTAGTGATAATTGTTGTATGCATGTTGCTGGTATAGGTGCATTATCTGGACTACAATTACAAGAGAAATTCTATCTTGTGAGGCATATTGGAAGCTGAAATTTTTGCAATGTCTGAGTATAATGATAATTTATGGGTAGCCTGTAATTTCTATTCGGAGATGAACAATTAAGACGTTTGGCCTTTTTTTGAGTTTTTCTCAGCTTAGGAAATTATTTATTTACTTCACCTTTTACCATGAAAGGATCTATTATGTGCTATTAGAACCATGAGGAACATGTAGCTGTGATCTTGTCTGCTCATAGGCAAGCAAAGCATCATCTCTATAAAAGCTCGAATCAATCATGTTAAGAAGTAAGCCTGATAAAATCATTCATGTCTCAATCAAAGCTTAAGAATCTTCGGTCAAATCATTTACCACACAAAAGGTGAAATCTGATTTAACAATAATCAACAGAAGGAAAAAAAAGTCACTAATGTCTACGTAGAAATGATTGGCTATAATGTTTTAAAAAATATTGAAATTTTATGTAAAAATAATTATTTATTTATTACCTTTATTAGGTCTTTGTCGTAAAGATTATTGCGTGTCAGAATTTTCGTGATAATTGTAACAAATTTCAAGTTTGTGGGATATTGAATGTGGAAGAACCTTAAAAACTAGACCTCTGTATAAGATGTCCAAATTTGTAAGTAAAAAAATGCTGCAGCAGAGAAGAGTTACTTCATTCTCTCATAGACTCGGAAATCTAATCAAAGGACAATATATATATATATATATATAG
>NW_018397264.1:2452485-2489729 GCF_002168275.2 Theobroma umbraticum
CCGAACCCATGCCCAGGCCCTTTTTTTTCTCTTGTCTGGAAGCTTAATCCCACTCCTCGTCTTCGCTGTGACCCAATCTGTCGCTTCTTCCTTACCCCTCGTGCCTGCCCTTTCCACATCTGAATTGTCAATTATTATTTTATTATTTTGCACACCAGACGTAGTAGCAACCACTATACTAATGGGTAACACACAGGTCTGTTATATACGGAGGAATCTTTGTGGGAAAATGACTTGCTTTGGGGTCCCCTTCACATATTCGGCGTAAGAAAAACTTTACACTAAGTTTCAAATTTAAAATTTTTATTTTAATTTTTTTTATTATATATAAGTCGAGATAAATAAATTGTTTGACCCTTTCAAGTCACGGAAAATGCGAAGAATTCCCATTAAATCTTTGAAATTGACAACCAAAATTGTGATTCTACGGATTTAACTAATTTATTATTAGTCATTCAAAAATTTTTATCTTACCTTACTATTTGAGTAAATTCAATTGATTTTTATCCCCTTGAATGGAATATATACAACTTGGGCAAAGTTAACCAAAACCATGTCGTATTTGGGAGGATAGATGTATATTATATATCTGGCTATGACTGACCATTTTCCTCCACTCAAACTTAAAACAAAATAGGTAAGTTAAGTTTAATTTTCTATTTTGAAGAAAAAAAAAAAGCCAAGTGGAGAGGCTAATCTTGAGATTTATTTTATTATCAATTAATTAAATGGATCTACTTTTGAGTTAATCATATATATATATATATATTTGAATGATAGTATATTTATTGATATAAGCTTAGCATATAATACCACATTTTCTTTAAAAATATTCCTGTCATTAATATTCAATTTTCTAATCATCGCTAATTAACTATTAAACATTTAAATTTCGTTTGTCATTAAAATTACATAATCAATTTTTAACAAATTTTTACTATATATATATATATAATATACACAAATAATACATGTAGGAACCCTTTCGTGTGTTTTTTAAATGATTCTTGGCCGCTAAGTTAATTTATAATATTGTAGAAAGACAATTTCTGCAACAATTTTAACGTCATTTTGCAAAAAAAAAAAGTATTATATATATAATATAAGGATAAATAATGAAAATAGATGGAGACATATTAATCATGTTAATTAGAATCATTGCAGAAACATCCTTAATGATTTTGCTGTCCCTTGAGAAACATGGTCGGTGATTGTTGTCTATATATATTAATAAAACAGAAGCCTTAAAAAAAGTGCAGGACTTAATCAATTTTCTTAAACTTTTTAGCTGGAAAATTGGTAAAATTTGTTTTCATTATAGAAAATCCACTTTAATTTATATGAACTATGAAGGTAAAATGCTTACTTTTTTTTAATAAACATTAATTAGTATGGAATTAAAAATGTAATTAAGAGTGTTTGATCCAGATCAAGTGTCCCGTCATAGTCAAGTTATTTCAATTCTACATCAAGTGAGTAGAGAGATTTTGAAAAATTTATAAGTGTGAGTATTACATATCTTATCAAATTAATTTTTTAAAAAATAATAATAATTTTATGATAAAATCATATCATAACATATTTAACTTAAAATTAACTCACATTGAATATCTCTAAAAGTAGGATGAATGACGGTGACGAAGACGTGGTCAAATTGAGTGAGAGAAAATATTATATCAATTATTTTAAAAAAATAAATAAAGTAATTTAACCTTACATGGCATCGAATGTGTAAGAAAATTTTGAATATTTATAAATGTGGATGCTGTTTTTCTCGTGATTAGATTTAGATTAATTTAAACTTTCATAACAAAATTTAAGACTTATGTTTAAAATTTGTCTTAAATTTGAAAGTAATGGTGAATCACGGACTCAATTTCTTGACAATACAAACAAAACCAAAATGTTCAATGTTGTACAACCGCCTCTTTTTTTGCCCTTCAGCACATGTCCTTGCTTCTGCAAGAACGCCCAAGCAAATCAAGCTCAGTGGATTTCTCAAAATGACAAAATGAAGCTACTTCAGCTCAATTTAAACTTAATTATCTCAATTTAATAACATCTAATTACATTAAACCTGACTCACTTGGATACTTTAAAAAACACATTCTAGGAACTTGCCTGTGGCTTAATTTAAAATGGATTAACCAACCCCTAAACAGAGTAGCACTAAATAATTTTGACATCTAGTCTAGTCTAGTCTGGTCTAGTATTAGATAAAATACAAAAGGAATTGGAGGGTTGCGGGGGTCCAACGCAACGTGCGCGGTGCCCACAAGATCCAAACCAGGGTCACGGGTTGCGTCGGCGTTAGCCTTTTATCGAGCCATGGATGTGGGTACTGGGGCCCCTTCCCCTCTCTCTCTCCTTAGCCCCTCACCGGCACCGCCTCCCCAACAATTCTATTGCATTGCATTTCTGGCCTCTCCTTTGTCTCTTTCATCCTTTAGATAATACCGCTAGTAAGGACAAAGTGACACTTGGAAAGTTAACTAATTTATCAGTAAGTTTGGGAAGAAGAAGACGAACTTTTTTCTCTTGTTGGAAAATTCAGATAAAGCCCCATTCACGTACTCTTTTTGGCATTCAAGGGTTAAATTATGTATCAATTATATGAAGCCAAAAAAGAAAGAAAAAAAAAACCCATCAATTATATAACACTAACAAAGAGTTTGGTTCAATTAATTTGTTATTGAATCTTTATGGAGAACATTTATTTATTTGTTTATTTATTTTGTGTTGTTGGATGAATGGGTTGATCTCCAATGCCATTAAAACTGTACCTTGGGACCAGCTGGCTTGACCTGGTGACCATTGTAGCGTCCTTAGGAAGGTGAGTCCTTGCAAGTTGAGGCACGGATCCTCTCTATTTTTGTCTTCCTTAAGCTTTATAATCCAGCAAAATAGAAAAAAGGAAAAGGGCATTGATGCTATTAATAAATCAATCAATCAATTCAAGCATGCATGAGAAAATATCAAAAGATTAATTGGATTTTACTTGGAAAAATCAAATCAACTCACGGGTGATATCTCGATGTTCCAACCAATGATGCAAGGTTTTGGGAGATTAATCAAATCAAATATACTTTTTAAAGATTTAAATTCAATTCATGCACAAAGCCAAAGCAATAAACAAATGACCCATCGTTCCCTGGGAGCAACAGGAGAATAAGAACATTAGTCTGTCAATACAGTGAGATTGGGTCCCACCTGTCTGTTCTAACTTGAAAAACCTTTTCATGTAATGTAATGCAATCTCATTTTGATCTCTAATCTCTTTAATTATTATAAATTGAGGGTCTAAACTTTTCAGTTACAATCCTAATTCATCTATTAGAAACAATAAAGTATTACATGTAATGTCCCACATTACACCCAGACCAAGTGGACGTCCTATCAACCCCATCTCCACAGCTTTTGTTCTTGGAAGTTCCATCTTTCAATGTCAGCTTATAAGCTGAATGAATCTTCTTCTTCCTGCAACTTTATAGACAAATCAACCATGAAAATCACTGTTGTCCAGTAATCTTTATCATAAACCCATCATTGGTCGGGTTCACCAAAATCTCCATCACAATATCTAACAACCAACTCGTCCCAATTTTACCAAATCCAAAAGATATTGCCACATGCATAAGCCTTACAGATACCGCACCTAGACCTAGTACACCTGATGTACATAGGAAATTTTCTTGGGGTACTCCTTAAATCATTTATTAGCAATCGCTTTCTGTTTTTGAATTTGTAGAACAAGAAATAAATTTGACAAGAAAAAAAAAAAAAGTACCAACCATTATAAAGGTTTTTGGAAGTCTCAGGTAGTGGGCTTTGAACTTGTTTTCCATCACAGAGGCCAGCACGCACCTCCCTCGTGCTACCTTAGCTAGAAGAAGTATGGATATAAACTTATTGTCGTAAGACATTTCATTTCAAGGATAATATTTGTCCTGTACATGCTCCTAGCAAAGTTCTAACAAAAGGATACAATTATTCTACAGTCATATTTGATCTTCACTCAAATCAGCCTACATAACAAAAGAGAATACAAAATGGGTGCAAAACTACAGCAGCACGCAGCACACTCATTCATGAGTACTCATTGACATAATCACAAGTATGAATCTAAGTAGCCATAAGTGTGTCTTTTGTTATACTGCAGCAAACTAGCATAAGTCCTGTCCCATATTCCTATATACAGAGACTCATCATCTGGACTCAGAGAAACCCCTGAAATCTCACCGAAAAAGTCTATCTCTTGTCTTTTCCGGTAATCGGCCCTCGTACTATACACATGAACAAAATCTGCCGGTTCAGCAACCACCATGAATTGGCCATCAGATGAAAAGCGGATTGAGCGCACAGCACCCAAGTTTCCTTTAAGAGTCACAACTGGCAATGAGAGGTTTCTTATGTCCCACACTCGGCAGGTCTTATCCTGATTTCCTGTGGCAAACAAGCGTCCATCCGGATGCCATGCAGATGCAAAGGAGTAGTCTAGATGACCTACCACCGTGGCCACAGTCTGAGACCACAGAAAATGTGTTTCAGTTTCAAATAGCTCAATAATTCTTACTTTTCTACAGTAGAAAGATAGCACTGTTTTAAGTGTTTAAATTCAATACTCTGACCATCTACACAAATCACTGGTTAAAGCTTTGACCGAGAAAGTAGTAAAGAACAAGCACATGCAATGGTGCTTGCACCTGGTTTTGTCCTGGACCTTTCATTTTTTCTCAAATGCACAAATGGAACAAATGATTATTACTAATGTCAGAAAAACTACCAATGGCAACTTGGCAAGTGACACTTGTAAAGGAAAAAGAGTAGGCTAAACAGACACGCATAGATACTAAGATCAAAGCATGTTTATTGCTGTAAGATTAGTAATTTATTTGCTCTTTATGGTAGGCTCGCTATTTTGTCTTAGGCATTCTCCAAATTTAAATGATTCAAAAGCAGAAAAGGGCAATTCCAATACTAAAAAGGGGGAGCACAGTGCACAAGAGTCACATACACAACCTCAGCCCTGCTTTCAGGGAAGGCTATTTCCCTAATTTGAACCCAAAACTCATTAGGACCTTACTGTTGCACCAAGGCTCACATGCACAGTTCCAACATCATCTAGAAAATTATTTTTGTACCTTTCCATTTTGCGAATCAACAAGCAACCCCTCCAAGTGATCTCCAACAACAGTAATAAGCCTTCGATCAGGGCTCACTGATGTATGCTGCATCACAATAAACAAGTTTAGTCATGGAAATAAAAATTAAGTCAAGTCATTAATACATCTTAGAAGATTTAGGTTTGCTTTTTTGATTATGGAGCAACAATCTCTATTGCCTTTGATACGCAGATTCCATAAACCAAATCAAACCATTTATCTCCATTATGTGAAAATATCATTTACTTCAAATAACCATAAGACTACCCTTAGATCCTTCCCGCTTTGAAAAAGCACTGAAATACGTGAACATATGATATAACATGAGAGGTTAAGAAAGAAGAACTGAAGGGCTCACATTTACTGGCCAGGGGAAACGAAAATGATTCATAAGTTGGTATCTCTCTGTATCATATTCTCTCAAGCTGCAGTCGTTATTGGAGGCCATAAAATTAATTCCACCCCTGCAAAACAGCTTCAAATTTCAATCTGTATTTTATTCAATGTAATGTGTCCAGTCAAACAGCCAATCAGCAAATATCATGTTACCTCAAGCTATCATATATCTCAATAGCATTTGTAATTGCATTATCATCAAAGGTTGTCCGTGTACAAAAGCTTACTCCTTTTCTGTCCAAGTGCTGCATCAACAAGAATTAAAATTGAACAATATCAATAAAAGAAAAGGGGAAAAGCAAACCAAGTATGACAAAAGTATTTTTATTGCATGACAATCCATGTCACTCTTCATATAAACATGCCAACATTTATCAAGGATTTTCTAGAATTCCTTTTCTTGAATTCTATCAGAACTCAAAATTAAAATTAAAGAACATATAAATGGTTACTAGAAATGTAATACATCCCAGGTTATGTTATGGGTACAGAGATGGGGATGCAGTACTTGTAATATTTTAGGATATGACACATTTCATGAGACAAAAAGGGTAGGCTTGGCGGTTTGCCATTTTAAACAGATCATGGTAAAACTTACGCATCATTCAGATTGTAGTTACTTTGGTAAGTGTAAAATTACATATGCTAATGGATAACCTTCAAGAGCATAACTTTCAACTGATGAATAATTTCTTTAAGACTTTATACTTTAGAAAATGAAGGCATTTGGTACTAGGTTTAATTGCCTGGACATGAAGAAGTTATCTCAGCCCAATGAGTAACAAAATAATCTAAACTCACTTGGCCAAATATGAGCAAATCCCAAAAACCAATACCAGTATAACATAATAACACAGAAACTCCCTCTCTCTCTCTCTCTCTACACACACACACACACACACACACACACAAACACAAGCGCACATGCATTCTCACGCACATACACGGTAGATGCTTTACAAACACAAATACCCTCTTCTCCTCATCATAACAAATGAAGAGATCCTACAGAAGAGATAGTTGACCACACGTGCTCTCTCCCAATTTAGTAAAATGACTAATCAAATGTTTACCATTTCTTGCACAGGTTTGCAAGATGATTAAGACACTAACTATGAACAATATACAGTTCCTCCAAAGTTATTTTGGACTAATCACGTATAACAAGTCATCATATAACTGATGGAAAATCAGATGATTCCTAGATAGTGTTCAAATTTGTTTAAGCATATACACAAATGGCAAGCGTTTCAAAGTCATCTCAGATATTGTCACTAGCTTACTTAATTTAGAGAGGAAAACTTGCTGGGGTTATTCTGATTCTATCCCTGAAGAACAAGCAATATCCTCTGAATTTCTCACCAGGCTTAGGTTCAAACCAGGTCTCATACACTTCTAGAGGCATATTCCCCAATAGCCAATGAATTTTAAAAAACCCAACCATCAATCAAAAGATTAGCATTTCTATATCATAACCAGCAGATCCAAAAGAAACCAATATTAGCAAAAAATAGGAGAATGCTGCAAATATTAACTTACCTTAAAAGTAAGCTCTCCCTGGAAGCCTCCCGCAACCATAAAATTGTCCTTGACAGCAAGCGTGCTTATTTGAGTTTGCGTAAAACCTTCTAATAGACTTCCCGGATGTTTCTAGTTATAAGGCAATAGAAGTTAGCAGATATAAATAGACTAAAATTACTACAATAATTAACTATAATAATTAACTATCTTCAAAATCAATCATGCTGAAAAGGAAAAGTTATAAAGCAGTAAGGCTAATAACTACAACTGTAATACCTCGGTAGGTGCTACATGCCCTGCAAAATTAAGGATCTCAGACAGATTGCACGACAATGATGACCAATGCATTACTGAATAGTTGGACATGAGGTAAACATCGTGCTTTGAAGTAGCCCAAACCAAGTTTCTAAGCTGCAAATTTGTTCAACAACAGGCTATTTAAGCTCAAATAACAAGTGTCTAGATACAATTTCAACAACAAATAAATACTTCTTCAAACTAGAGATATCAAAAATATATTATAAAACAATAATAAGATTCTATGACTGAATTTCAATACAGGGAGAAAATGAGTATTTTGCTCAAATATCATATGTTTTAATAAGCCTTCAGAAACAACTATAGCACAAGAGACACTTCTCCAAACTAAGAGATATCAGAAATATATCATAACACAATAACAGGATTCTATCACTGAATCTTAGATGTTTAGAAAATAATGAACTTGGGCATTTTCTGTCTACAATAAAAGAGAATCTCACAAAGGATATGGGATAAACAATGTGATATACTACAATTTAGAAGATACTTTTTAGTGATATCTGAGAGATTAAGACTATTAAACAATATGACATATCAAATGAAGGGTATTGGCTGTTATTGCCACCTAAAACATCAACAGAAACTCTGATTAGGTCAGCCAAACAAAACATTCCAGATCAAAATCATTTAAACAAAAATCCAAGGGCATTAGAGTTTTTATTGTACATGATGTGGGATTATGGTTTGAGAGTGTTAACAAATATACCAATGAACAACCATGTGAACAGCAAGAAATTTGTTTAAATGGATGAGATTTTGGTTGTTAATAGATGACATTCCAGTAAAGAGTGAAAGGTAACTCTGGTGATGATTGTAGAACTGAATGGATTTAACTGCAGATTAATAAAAAAAAAAAATCCTAACTAGATATCAGTGTCCTAATACATCGGACCTAACGTTGAATGAGGACACTACCACATAAAAGAGTTAATTGCGGGAAAGTTTCCCAGATAAATAGAAAGTGAGTGCACATATTAATGGTCTTTAGTATTCTCGTCAAATATAAACTTAGTCTTCAACTCCCTAAAAATATGTACCAACTGCCAAACAAGATCAGAATACTATTAAACAAACCTAAAATGCCTCTCAATTTCTAACATAAGAATCACTAAATAAATTCGGCA
Source organism: Theobroma umbraticum (assembly GCF_002168275.2). Lineage (NCBI taxonomy): Eukaryota > Viridiplantae > Streptophyta > Magnoliopsida > Malvales > Malvaceae > Theobroma > Theobroma umbraticum. The sequence continues at coordinate 2,461,010 of NW_018397264.1, forward strand.
ACTTACTAAGTTGAAAGACTAAGAATCAATACAAACAACTAAAGCCATTGTCAGGTCAATATTAGCAACTTTAAACTTATCCCTAATCAGTAAAGCAAACCTTAAAAATTAAATAAAATCATCTATTGAAAGTTTGATCAGTATTCAAAACAGACATATGCATAGATGCATCTATGAGTGTGCATATGCAGACTTATAAACAGATATATATATATATATATATATATATATATTTATACCCAACTAAGCCTTTGATCTAATAGTAGTTGTTGGCTACAAGAATCCTTTTACCAAACTAAAAGTGGATAAACGAATGTATGTAAGGGTCTGCTGCTACCACAGTAATTTTTATGTGTCCCTACTTGTCTACTGAATTTCAATAATCAAAATACATATTAAGCTTCTAAGAAAATCCAGGAATGACTTCCAGTGTTCTTACGGTGAAATTATTACCGTGTACAATGGCAAAAATACTGTGGGTGGCAGGGAGAAAGAAAGAGACCTAAAAGTTAATGAAACAACACAGGCACACACAAGCCCAGACACACACACAAAGTTGTAGGTTCAAAAGTGTAAATATCACCAATCAACCCCATAAATGAAATATGACACTAATGGATACCTTATTTGAAACAAAAGAAGCAAATCAAGTATCTTTATAATTGCCTGTGCACAAAACTGAACCAAGCAAATAAGAGAGGCAGTCTTTATTACATATATTATAGCTATTTCACTACTTAAAAGTAAAAAATAAATAAATTCAACAACAACATTGTTTTGACACCAAAATCAACATCATCTAAAAGTAAATATAAATGAAAATAGAAAAAGAAATAAAACACTTTCTGACTTACAAACCTGAAAATGGAGGATTGTGGGCTTAACCAATCTAGTGTTGTGGAAGAATTCATAGTAGTTCCCACCCTTTTCCATCTGCTTGCATTCCTGAACAACAAATGCCAATTACCATTAAGGTTAACACACTATCCTCCTAGAGAAAAACTAGTTCATTTTTGAGATGGTAGGAGAAGAAACAAACCTTGTCGACTGCTTCACCAGAGGATGGGATATTCTCATAATTCTTATACTGTTCAAGCCTCGTTAATCTATATTTTTCCCTAGTTATGTTCAATCTTTCCCATGGAATCCCCTGAATGTCTTTCCCCCTCCGCGCTTGTGCAGAAGATGTATCAGTCACTTTGGTCAGCTGCTCAAATTATAATTAGAAAGTAATGAAAATCCATCATTCATTTTGAAAATGAATTAAAAGGAACAACAAAAATTAAAAGAGGAAAGGAAAAACAAACCATGTCGTATTCATCAGCATCCATGTCTCCACCACCTCTACCGTAGTTATCTTCATCCATGTCATCGACGAAATCTTCAGCCATATAATAGAAATCCTCCACTTGCGGATAGGACATGCTATATTTGCATTCAACTGCAAAATTATCCAATTATCACAAGCCTTCTTTTCTTATCCTTTCCTTTTGACAAAAATTAAAAAATATTTTGAAACCCTAAAGAGGTATATACTGACCGGCGAGAAAGGGTATTCCTGAAATTCACAAAAAGAAACTTATTTCCAAACAAAAAAGACAAACTGAAACGTTACGTATCTTTCTCTTACTCATCCCGAAACAAACAAAATCTATACCAAGTTGAATCCCTAAAAGGAAATGGAATTTGGAGCAAAAGGGTATTCCCGGAATTCAAAAAAGAAACTTGTTTGCAGACAAACCCACTCAACAAAAACCGTAAAACATGATAAAAATCTTATCCAACATAAAAGTCCGACATCAGAAAGAAATAATCAAAAAAAAAAAAAACCCAGAATCCTTAAAACCGCATCGACAAAGAGGAGCATACTATTTACAGATATACCTATTCTTCTACACAGAAAATAAAAAAGAAAGGAGAGAGAGAGAGAAATTCTTACATGAATGAAATTTGGTCTAGTGTTTTGGGGAGGGGCTTTAGCCTTTGAGTGGTTTGTTGATAGATTCCCTTCTATTTAATACATTCAGACATATTTAGATGAGAAGAGACTTGAGAAGTGGATTTTATGTTATTTTATTATAATTTACTTTACTTACGCAAGGCGAGGAGGAGAGATAATAATGAAAAGAGTTTTTGGGGTTACGTTATTGTCGGCGAAAACCGTCTTTTAATTGATGGGTATCGCACGCAAACGCAAAGCTGCATGTTTTTGTGTGTCGTGGTTTTTTCTTCTTTTTTTTTTTACTGCAAATAGTTATTAAACAAAAAATATAATTAGAGTCCGTTTGACTCAATTTTTTTAATTTAAAAATTATTATGAAATTTTATTTAAAATAATAATTTTTAAAATTAAATTATTTGATAATTTTTAAAAGATATTTTTTAAAAAATAATATTATAATTATATTTAATAGATGAAAATATTTTTAAAATAAAATAAAAAATTTTTTATATTTAAAGAAAAACTCCTCATAAGAGTTTTTTTGAAACTTCTTTTCAATTTTATTTTTTAAAAAAATTATTTTTTTTATTTTTTTTAAATTTATGTTTAATTTGATTTTTATTTTTAAAAAATAAACAAATTAAAAAAAATTTTATCTAATAAGCACTTAGTGTCTAATAAATTATCTTAGTAGGGAGAAAGAGCATGACAGGAAAGAGATGATGCATGGATGATGGAAGATGGCTGTGGGGCCTATGATGGTTGGAACATAACATACGCTCATTAATTCCAACCCTAATCTAATCTTCTGATCTAATCAACACTCCTCAGAGAATGAATGTGACCACTCAATACACATTCATGTGGTCCCCTTTTCCGTCCCTTCACCATTAGATTTACACCTTCATTTCTTTGTTTGTTTCTGTTTCTCTTTTTTGTTTTATTTTTATGGACAATTATCTCATAAATTTGGAAAATGGAAATTCTGAATTTCTCAATTAAAAAATAATTTTCTAGCCCGCTCAATTTAGGAAATTAGAAGGGTCTAATCAAAGCTTTTTTATTAATTCAACTAACATTTCAACATATAATATCACCTCTTCCCCTTGCTAGTCAATAGTCATATAGTGGTTTGTCTATGACCTGATTGCATCATCTTAGCTCCAAATAGATTTTTATATGATAGTATCAAAGAATCAACAATGACATTATTAGTTTTTTGTCCAAGTCCAATTGGGTATGAAGAAAAGAAAACTCATGTGGGACTTAGGCTTAGATGTTAGTGTCCTTTAGAGAAATGATTAGTAGGTTGGAATGCTATGGTTTCATTCAAGAATTAAAAATAAGAATGTTGAGAAAAATACATAGTAAATAATTAAGGGTCAATGCTATAGCATGTGTATTACTGGGAAAAGGGTAAAATTTTCTATCAAACAATTGCAAGCTCTCCATGCCATTGATACAAGCCCTTTGATTTCATTTCTAATGACTTTGATGCTTTTCAGGGGGCAGATTCATGTCCAACACTCACTTGAAAATAAGTGAAGGACACAATTATTACATAAGAAACCAAATGATTCTAAACAACTTATTCAGTTCTATTGTCATAAGGACAGGCCTCCATGAAGAATGGTTTGTTTCTTGACATTTCGTGAAACAATTACACAACAATGGACAATGAATTCCATGGTAACTTATTCACATATTTGTTGAAGAAATTACAACAGTAGACTCATGTCCTGGAAAGATTTGATTTTTGTCACAAACAACAGAGTATAGTAATTGACCTCAAGTGGATGTTAGCGCAGGGCTCACCTTACAAACCTCTGCTTTGAACCCACAATCCATTAGAAGCAGCAACCAAGCTCTTTGTTGTTCAGAGAGTTGATCTTTGGGACCCTTGACCTCAACAAGTTTCGCTTCACCTCTGTGGTCTCCATGGAAGCGCCAGAGCAACAAATCTGGCATTCCACTGGACAAACTCTGGTAATCCTGAGCAAGATGTCTGCAGAGAGAAGCCAAACAGGGACCTCCAATGCATGAAACTGCTGCTCGAAGGTCAGAGAGGGAGTGTCGATCCCAATTAACTCCTCTACAAGCTGTTCCCATATGCAATTCCCATGAAGTGATGAGAATCTCTTCTGCCAAACCATCATGAATTTTTTGTAGGTGATACTCTATGAGGCTCATTCTCACTAGATAAAAATGATCAGTCTCCAAATCCAGGGGACCAGTCTGTGAAAGGAAATATCTTTACTTCTTCGCAGAACCCACTTAGACACAAATTTAACAAATATAGCTCATCTAAAGAAAAAAGAACATGAGATTTTTCACAGAATTCAAATTCATTATTGAGTCAAAACTATTACCTCTTTCAAATGTCTGTTTTGCTTCCTTTTTCTCCAAATGCACACATATTTGAATGTTTTACCAGCATTTATCATTTTAAGGGTGGAGAAATTTTCAAGTTTCCGCATTCTTTCTCTCCACCCTTCTCAATTTTTGCAATATATAACAGCTAATTTCAACCAGAGCCCAGTACTCCTCATGTTATGAACATGTAATCACAAAATGATCCAAAAAACATGAGCAAATTTTACAGAGTGACATGCTTACTTCATGTATCATAGGAACATAAACAACACCAAACTTGATAGTTAATACCTCATATGTTGCTAATCTGACAACTTTAAAGTAAGAACATTTTATTTGTTCCAACATTGTTTAATTGAAACAGCATATAAAAGCTATCTGTTTCATTTTCTAGTAATAATAATTTACACCCAGCCTTCCAAAATATCCCACAACTCTAACATCATCCTTGGCATTACTTAGGCTTTGTTTGGATTGAAGGAAAGGGAGGGGAAGGAAGAGGAAGGTAAAGGAAGAAGAGTGCATTTCCTAATTTAAGAAAAACTCTAAACGCAGGGGAGAGATTTGTAGCTGACAATGACTTAATTGTAAAGTATATAATAAATTATTATTTCCTTCCTTTTCTGCTCCTTAACCAAACAAGGTTTCTATTGTACTCCTTCGTTTCCTTTCACTCTTCTCTTTATGGAACGGTGCCCTATTTCTTCTCATTTTCTCCATTCTCCTCTTCTTTCCTTCACCTCTTAGCTTGCAAACATAGTGTTAAGCTGTCACAGCTCCAACACCCATTCGCTATTGTAAAATAATTTGGAAAATTAAAGTACAATGACATACAATAACTTAATTATATTCTAAGGATGGAAAGAACATTATTTACAAAGGTAAAAGAGCTGATAAAATTTGCCCCGTTGGTTCAAACTCACTCTCCTTCCTATGTATATACACCACCTCTTACATCCTAACTATAATAACAGTATACAGTTTGCTTCAAGTTACCAAGTTAGTTTTCAGTTAATAAAGACAGGACCTGTGCTAGAACGGAATCTGGTAATGGCAGTTGCACTTACATTTGCAAAGATCCCTACTCATAAATGTGCATTGCAATTCGAAGAAACATGTAAGCATAAAGAATTCACGTACTTGCATGTAAAGAATTACAAAGCACCACCAGTGTGCAAAAGCAATCCAAAATAACATGAGAGTTTGCTGACAAACTTTGAGCATCATACCTGAAATCTGGTGCGGAAAACATTTGGTACATCAGAAAATAACACATCCCACATGAGAAGCCCAAAAATAGTCAACCAGATACCACTCTCTGTATGGACACCCTGCCATCCACCTCCTTCTGCGGCATAATATTGCAAAGCAAGCTGTTCTACTCCACATTGCTCCCCGTCTTCCCCATAGAACCTGCTTTTTCTACCAGCTTCACAATTCAATGGTCTCCCTTGAATATGAACCTGTATTTGCGAGAATCAGAAATCTAATATTAGTTAAATAAACTTAGTAGCTTCAAGTTCAAAGTTTAAGGAGCATTTCAAGAACTGAAATCCACAAAAGGATAAAATTAAGAAATACCTCTGTTATGTTCCTCTTAATTGACTCAGAAAAGCTTGGAGTTTTCCAGCGCCTTGGTGGTTTTCCCAAGCGAAGAACTCGCCTTTGTAGTGCCATTCTTGAACCAGCACGAATCCAAGGATCTAATAATCCAGTTTCAGCAACTGAGAGACTCTCATTGGGGCGGCCCATATTCTCCAAATCAATGGACAATCTTACAGTCCAATATCCTCTTCTTCTATCACAGGTAAAGCAATTAAGCAATCGCCTTAGTAAATGTATTGCATCATTGTACCTGAGCCAAGTTAGAATTATAAAATTCTCAATAACAAAAAATTTCCTTAGATGTGGATGTTTTCTTATGCATCGAGATCATTACTCTTTACATACAAATCAGGTTACTGATTGTAAGGAGCACCATGCTCAATGATATGTTAAGGTTCACTTGTGAGTTTTCCTCATTGTATGTTAATTTATTCATTATTGGATCATTGATGGTAGCATTATTCTTTTTGTATACCAATACCACCAGCATGCCACTATTGCTACTTCTGCTTTTGCTGCAACTACTCCTGCCACTGCTACCACTACTACTGCTACTAACCAAGCAAAACCACCACTAGTATGACAGCTATTACTACTATTATTTTGAAATAAGAAAGACTTTTTATAGAATAATTGATGGCCGTACACATACACATGCAATGAAACACAATGGCAAAACCTAGAAAGATATAAGAGTTTTAAAGACAATTAGTTCTTTAATGTCCTCTCAATATATGTAAGACAATTGGAAAAGATATAAGGGGAATATTATCAAAAGAAGCATGTCATCATAGGTTCATAATCCATACCTATGCTCATGCTCAAGGAAGGAAATTCCTAGCAAGATCACTTTGGAATATACCCATGAGGCTGAAAAGCATGATAGAAATGTAGACGTTAATTCAGGTGTAGAGGTTTCAATCAATTTCTCAGGAGAGCTGGATATACGGGACTCAGCTATCATGATGCATCTTAAGATCAATTCAAAGTTGTTTTCATCAAGAGATTGATCCATTATTTGAGCCACTTCAATCGCCTGCAACACATAACGATTACATGTAGTAAAGGCAACAAAACTTTGGCCGCATTTTCACAAAGAGAGAAGCCAAAACCTCTTCATAAGCAAGCAAGTCACTTTTACTTGAGAAAATCTGTTCAGAAATTATGCACTTGTAAGTAGGATACTTGACAATCCCCAGATCCACCAGTAGGAAGGCTGACAGATCCTGTTCTCCATTTAGAAAGAAAAGCCTCTGCAGTAAAAAACAAAATTTATTACATTTAATAGTTATAAACCATATGAAATATCACTGCAATATTGAAGGGCAGATCAGGAGTACAAGGACCTCAGCACGCCAAAAAAGGGATTCAGCTTCTGAAGATATCCTAGTACAAATGTCAGTTCTCTCCAAAATCAAGTGTGGTAGAACAGGGCTGCAAATTAATCAAGGATAGGAAATCAGAATTAACACAAACAGTTGGAATTGCAAAATACATAAAATTGATGAATTTTTGTCATGAAATAATATTACCATGATCCACCTTTATAGCAAGAAAGAAGAGACGCAATAAGATTTTGCTTTCTTGAACCACGATTACGTTTCTGAAACCTCAATAGAATGCGGAGTACCATCAAAGGAACAAGTAAGAAACACATACTTCATGTCACAACTATAAAATAGCAGCTAAACTATAGGCCTATTAGACTGTTACTTAGAATTTCAGTACAACAAATGATTGCCTAGAAAGACCAAATATGAGGAACATCAACAACCAAATTAATTGGATGATTAAAATATATAATATAAGCCAAGCATGCCCAGACTATTAAAAACTTGTATTCTAGTATGAATATTTGATCTAAATGTGTTTATTCACTTATGCAAAATCACATGTCTATGTATTGTTACTATACTAAACATAAATATAATGTTTGACCCGTATCTGTCCACACAGTAGATCTCTTAATGTGTAGTCATCAGAGGCCAATCCATCACTTTAGGAGCATAAACTATGGAATCAACCAAAATTAGAAAGACCCAACCAAAATGCTCCATTTACTACTTGTAACACATTCTAACTTAAAGTGCTTTAGCTCCAGGTGTTCACCTCAGATCATGCTTGTAAGTGACGATGAATGGTAAAATGACACCCTTATGAACAAATAGAAATAAGATGGGATAAGGGCATATGTTTTGGTGCCACATTATATCAAAGAAAACCTAAACAGTTATAAAATACAATGTGATCGTAATAACTTATGTAAGAAAAGCCCAATTGTCTGCATTAGATTACACAGTTTAATTGATTTATATGCACAGAAGACCTTTATATGTTCAAATTTCAATATCATACAGGTACGGCTGGACCATTCACTATTAGTGCTTTAGCTATGTAAAACTGTTGCTTCATATGTACAAAAACATACACAACCAGATACAAAAGTTCCAGTGTAGAGTACTATCAAAGTGAAAATAAATTATTTAAAGAGAAAACAGTATTTGATTGCTCATGATCCTATAAGCCCTTTTAGCATTAGAAATTTAGTGGCATCATGTTCTTATAGATTGTATGTAGTAAAAGGAAAGGAAAGAATCAATAATAATTATATAGCTTGTGGTAGGGAACACCAGTTTTTCTTTCTTCCTTCCCCATGAAGCAATTGCATGGCTCACCTTTCTTATTTGCTTTATCAAAATATATAAAAAAAAGCAAATATTGCTATCGACAACATCTACACATGACAACCCAAAAAGAGGGAAAAAAATTTCAAGCGAGATGTTAGATAACCATATTCCCAAACATCTCGGCCTATCAAATGACACTGACAAATGTCATAATTACATTCCCAGCATGATAACACCATGCAAGGATCACTATAAATGCTTTTAAAGAGTATAGAAATGCCATAGCGCCACAAAGAACAAAAAGAAGATGACATATAAAATGCCAAACCTTTTTAAGTGTACATAAAATGTCACGAAGCTCAGAAACAGTGAGCAGACTCAAAAGGTTCTTCAGGTCATCCTCAGGTAGTTCAGTTATATCTTCAAAGAGACATATATAGCCATTTGCTGCAATGCCACCCAAATTATAAATTAGTCAAGGACTACAATTTTCAAAATTTGGTAAAGAAGTCATAACTAATATATTTGCAATAAATTACCAGATAGCTCCTTGACAGCTTGTTGACAATTACATACTTCAGGGTACATAATGGTCGACAGTCGAAACCATGGTCCTGAATTGAAATTAGAATGATAATGAAACTTATTGGCCTAGGAAACAAATGAGAACAAATTGGACAAGACAAATTAGTAGATTAACCACTTCCTGTAGCACAATGTCAAAGACTCATTAATCACAAGTATCATACATAAGTACAAAATCCATACCAAAAGAATTTATCTTTATCGAAGCATTAGTGTATATTTCTGTTTGAACGTGTTGAGTTTGGAGTAAATGTGTGCATGCATTTCGTATGCATATGCCATAGACCAAGCATGTATTAGGTGAACATGATAGAATGCAATTTTGCATTTCAGCAACTAAGGAAACTACAAGGTCAGTCATTAAACTTTGCAGATTTCCTATTTTCCAGGATTTATGTTAGTAAGATGAGACTATAGTTTATGCTGGTCACATTTTTATTACAAAATGCTCCTCCTCCTAGATGTAGAAGGAGATTAAAAAGAAGGAATGAAGTGAAATAGAAGTATATCAAAATATCAAAGATAAATGTAGTTATGACGACTCCAATTCCATCAATCTTTATGTTAAATAATTGTAGGGAGAACCCACCAACTAACTTGGGACTAGGGCCTAGTCAAGTTAAGTGCACACACCAGGCCATTTCTGATGGCAAATAGCTGCTAAATAAGCAGAAATCAACTCAATATGGAAAAGAACCCCAGTAATGTTTAATGATTTTAGCCATTATACATCATCTATTCACATTAAAATGAACTCCTTAAAACTTAGTTAGCACAAAGTGAACAAGCCAGTTATAATAATCCAATGCATAAAATCTTGAGTGGATAAATGTTCAAAGTAATGCAACCAGTATATCCAATTTATAATTTAGCAACACATAATGATAAACAAGTGATGAGGATCCAGTGCCTAACAGCTTACATTGATCCAAGTTCAAGTTTAAGCAGCCAGTAGAGCCAATGTATAGGAACCAGTAATGAAGAATGCAGCCATACATACAAGGATAAACCAAAATTTGAATTTGGGGGTTGTAAGGGGAAGATATTATAGAAACTTAATCTTGTAAATGAAAAACCTTTCCGCATATAAAGCCGAACAAAAAGCCTCCGACTATCCTCTGATAATGAAGTGAATGATTCTGTCAACAGATGATATAGAAATTAAAATCAAGTAGAACTTTAGATGACAGGAAGAAATAATAAAACCAAGAATTTGAATCCGTACCAATGAATTTCTTTTCATCATCTGTGAAAAGGTGAGGACTACTTCTTAGAACCTCCTGTAGTAACAGACAAAAGTTTTCCTGATATTTTGTCGTATTAGGTGGGCGATTCTTTGCAAATTCAACTACTTGAAGAGCTTTTTGCCACAAATGTTTGAACACCTCAAAATTATCGCATCCTTTTTCACCATTTAATATCATGTTCTGACACACAATCTGAATTGGAACAGCATCAAGAGAACTTCTAGGAACAGCAATCACACATCCCTGCAAGAAGCTCTAATGTAAGATGAGGATATCCAGAATCTTGTCAGTTTCCCTAATTTTACCAGATCTAAGAGTATGAGAAGTTCAAAGAAAATTTCTCAAGAGACAGAGGGAAAATAGAGCAAGTCCGATAATGTACAGTTAAACATTTTTGTTAAGTTATTTATATACTGCATATATCGAATATATATCACTTTTCTTTTAGCTAGGTGTACATAGCCTACTAAATGTTACTTAATCAAAATGTTTGGAAATAAGCGACACATACATTTGATACTTTAAAAGCATGTCACAGAAGTATTTTCTTTCGTATATTTAGAAGCTTGTGAGGATAAAATGTTGATGACATATGTGGAACTTTTAGAGAACAATGGAGAAACAGATACCATGATAGGGAAGGGAGTAGGGATGAGGATGACTTTGTAGACATTAATCTAGGATTCTTTCTCTCAAAAACAAAAAAGAGTCTACCCAATTGATGGAGAACTTAGGCCCCTAGAGGAATATTTCCCTGGTGTAACAGATTTAGCACTTAGGTCCAAGAGGAATCAAAATAAATGAGTGACAGAGTTTGGTTTATTCCTTTCACTCTTTTAATTAGTTTCTCTATTGTTCTTCAATGATGCCAATAAACTTCTATGGCACAGTCCTCTCATTTTCCCCTAGACTACCTTTGCCCATTGGTAGGTTGAGGCTTTCCACGTATGTTGGTTTGTTTGCATTATTTCCTTCGGTTCCCATTAAAGGAGCAATTTACACATGTTCTTTGCTTATTCTTTTTATAGTTCATAGAACACTGAAGATATATGAACATACATACATAATAACAACCAAACAAAAAAGAAAAAGGTGAACATGTTTCTTTCCAGCTACATTACCTCAAAGCTCAAACAGTACTTCTCAATTAGAGGAGATAAATACTGAGCTAGCTCTCGAGGGAGGTAACCAAGCACTTTGCAGCATGCAGAACTTGCAGAAAGAACCTGATTTAAAAATAAGAACCAAAAAGGATTAAATTTGGAATCAGTAGGTTTTTCTTCTCTCAAAAGGGTTAAAAAAAAAATTATGCAAAAGCAAAGCCAAAAGCAAGTGGACCTTGATAGCATTAGAATCCTTAATATTATTAGGGTCCCTCAGAAGAGATATTCTTGCCCCAAGATTTAAGTCCTTTACATCACTAAACTTACGGCCAACTATAAAAGTATCAATAAGCACCCCAGGTATGTCATGTACAGTTTCATCCATAAGATGTCTAGGCTCCTCATCATCTGTGGACAATGCAGGAACATCAACCATGATTTTTGCCCTTCCGTCACTGATTGGATTTTCTGTTGAACCAGCCATGTCAATTTGTTTAACACTCTCCGTTTGTAGAAATTGTCTCCACTGATCATGGCTTTTTCCTTCACTTGGACTGACTTTAGAGAAGCCACAAGTGGCCTTCTCTTCAGAGTCACAAGGACTCTTATAAAGGTCACTAGTCAGCAACTTTTCTGATTCACTGGAAGAAACGTGAACATTTGATTGAGAACAACCAAAGTTTAACTGAAGAAGTGTCAGCTGTGTCAACTTCCGTTTAGTTCTTCTAGAAAGACATCCATCTGAACCCATTAATTCACATGTTAAAAGATCTAAAATGAAAGAAAATAAAAGAAAGTAATATCTTCTTAGCAACCCATATGTTATCTGATTAATAAGATTCACATGCAACAGAGTACATTTTGTAACCAAAGTACAACTACAGTCTACGATGCAATGACAAGGACAGAGACAATTTACTGTCCTCCAATAATGTAAAAATATAATCATGAGTTAGTTATCTATTGTCAAACATATTGATTGTTTTTTGATCTAAGCATAAAAAAGAAAATATACCTAGATGAGAATTGAGAGTGTAATCTTCACCAGGAACTTTGTTCCCACACACAGGGCAAGTTACCCAATCAGAACTGGACAATTCAACCTTGACTTTGGAACATTGGGTCTCAGCCAAGCGCCCATTTTTATCAGACGAGAGATTCAATGAGCTCTAAAAAAGTCAATCAAAGGGGACAAAAACTTGTTGTTCTTAACTTTATATGAGATAAAGAAGCAAATAAATGGAAAGAGAGGAGTGGGGTGGGTTACCTGGATTGGCGAAGAGAGAACGGACTGAAGATTGGGGAGAAAACGGCGCCGTTTGCCGATCAATCTGCTCAAACTTTCCCTTCCCGTTAGCATTTCTGTAGAATACTTAGGATTATTTTGTCCTAAACATTTTAAAATCTGCCATTTACAAGTTCGACATCTCCATTTTCAAGCCCTAGCTTCGGTCGTAAGCTTGTTGCTGAGAATTGAGTATTATATCCTCATTCTCCCGCCAAGTCGGGGGCCATTTCAATGTGGAGCATGTTGATGATGTTGTGTTGCTGGCTCATGGCAAAATGCTTCTCTGCCGTACGATGAACCTTGATGCGCTCGGATGAGATATCTTATGGTTACATCTACACCGTCTATATTATTATATTTTTGGTGTTAATTTATTAATATAATGAGATGCAAAAGTATCTTACTCACCAACAATCTAATTATTACTCACAAACGTAAAAGTCATAATGTTATTATCTTAATTATATAGTCAATCATCATATGGATCAACAGTCTAATTATCATCTCTATTTATATAGTCAATTAATTGAAATTGCAAATAATTCTAATCATTAGAATTTTCCTTCAAGATTAATTTAAATACAAATGTAGTGACATAAAATTTGAACAAACTATAAGATAAAAGGTTGCATGGCATAGACAACAACCAAAATATAACTACATTAATTTAACCTTTTAAGTCAAAATCAAGACATTATCTATAAGTAACTTCTCAAGTTTCACAAATAATAATGATAAATATGTGAGCTTATATTCTTTTCAAAGACATATTTTACTTATGTCTCTTATGGTTTCAATTTTTCCTATTTGTTTAATAAAATTATCAAAATACTTAGTCTATCTATTCATATTTAAAGATATTTTTGTAATTTTAAAAGATAAAATTAAAAGTCTAACTTCTTATAAGAATAGAAATTATTCATATGATATTAATTAGAAAAAAAAATATATCCAGAATGTATTAATTGAGAAAAAAGAAACCACAAAATATCATGTAAACATAAACACGAAAAATGTAATTTATACTTTAAATTATAATATGTACATTTTACACAATCATTCATCATTACCAAGGTTCTGAATCTCCACCCTCATCACCAGAATTCTTATAGGAAGCAAGGGAAACATCAGCAGTCCAAAACTCTCCATTTCCCCCATTAACAGACAACTCATTACTTTCATTACTGTCATCATCAAAATCATAATCCAGGTCCGAATCTTCAGAGTCAAACAAATCCTCAAAACCATCATCATAATAAGCATCTTCATCATTTTCATTGTCGTCATAGTCACCAACAATGACGCTGTTAATGCTAGCCTTCCTCCTTTCACGTCTCATCCTTTTTCCTTCTGCAACTAATGCCATGAGTTGATCTCGTATCACCATGCTTTCATCTTTTTCTAAAAGTACACCTTTGTCATCAAAGCCCTCCACTAAGAACACAGAATCCCTCAACCCTTTCAAACTCACATAGAACAACTCCGGGTGCCTCACAATCATTGCCCTCAACTTATTTGGTAGCCCAAACTCTTTCCTGAAATGTGTCAAGTGGTCTATTAATGTCCTCTTCTCAACCATCATCCCCAACACCTCTCTCACCACCCCACAAGCTCTCTTCTCAGCCTCAATGGATGGCTTTGCAAAGTCTTCTGCAGATGTACTATAAGGACAAGCATCAGGCAATTCATTAAACTTCATCAAAAACTCCCGATGATGTCTCTTTAAATTCAACCCTCTCCGAAGTCTTAGTTGCTTAAACTTCAAAGGCCTATCTACAATCAACCCACGGTTCACTTGAGGAAACTTTAACGGAACAGCCAACTCAGGGTCCCAACTCACAAGCTCAAGTGCCCTACCATACGAGGTATCTACAATCTTAAACTTATCTGGATGATCATTACAAAGACGGGACCTGAAATTAGGAGATAAACCAAGATGTGGACCAAGGTGAACAAGCTTAGACAAAAGAATACGTCGATGGGAGGAAAGCATGAGGAGTTTTTGTAACTTGTTTGCCAAGAAACCCGACATAGCTGACTTAAGGTTCAATTCTTGCATAGCAAGAGATTGAGCAGCCGGGGTTAAACGAACACAGAGTTGGTATCCTGATTTAGTAGCATTAAGAGGAGTAGGCGGCATGGGGATAGTAAAGAGATCGAAAATCGTGGGGTAACGATGGATCATGGAGAGGATGGAACGAGGCTTGTGGATGGAAAGGTAAGAGCGGCATTTGGAGAGAATATGTATCGGAATGAAGTGTTTTGGTTTGGAAAGCAACAGAGTTTTCAGCTTTTGGATAAAACGGATTTTGTTTTGTTTTACTACATGTTTGTCTAGTGAAGCACTACGAACGATTTTGATAGAAGAACACGAAACTGAAATAGATGAATTTCGGGGTTTATTACAAACGGTTTGATAGCTCTTTCTAGCTTTTCTAAGGGGAAAGCAAGATGGGTTTGCCGCTGGTAGGAAGTTTGAGCTTAGCAAACTGTCTTTCTGGCAAGAGACAGAGAGCAACATGGTCGGTCGCGTAATTTGATCAGGATGCTAGTAAGCTGAAGTCAAGGCTAAGGAAGAATAACTGAAGTTCGTTCAGGCGTAAAATCAAACATGATGACAGCACCGTGGTTGGCTCAGACAGGATAGCTGCTGAACTAGGAATATCCCATCAGAAGCTATAGGAAATCAATGCTCGGGCAAAGAAAAATCGAAGCAAAAATCAGAAACCAAATGACATGAGAATGGCTTAGCTCAGGCAAACCGAATATACCTAAGCGGAAAACACGGGCATGTAAGAAGACAAGCAAATGAAAGTGCAAAGTAGATAAGCTAGGCAAAGTAGATAAGCTAGGCAAAGTAGGAAGTAGGAAAGCTGCTTTGTCCACCCATTGACTGTCTTCCCTTGTTTTGACTCTTCTTTTTCGGCCTTTGGGCTTGGGGCCCTGCCCTCCTCATTTATTTTGTTTAAGAAACTATTGTTTTTCTGATGTAAGAAAGATAAAATGAATATAAAATTTATAAATGTCATTAAATAAATAAAATTTCAAATGATGAAATAATAATATAATTTATGTGTTTTGCAATATATATTATTTTGAAAGGAAGTATTTATTTTCAATTTTAATAGATTCAAACTGAATTAAAGTGAGATTTTAAAAATGTAAAAGTAATTTATACTTTATATATATATATATATATATATAAAGAGGAATTGAAAGGTATACATGGATTACATATTGCCTAGAAAACTACAAAAACTGCTATTACTCCAAAACTATTTGATAAAAGATTGACAGATTCCCTTGTGTCTGTGACATCTGCTGCAGTTCTTATGAGCTTACACCACTCAACATTTCTTTTGAAGTACTTCAAATAGCTTGAAGCTGCCCATCCTTGCATTCTGATACCAGGAGACAAGATATGACTTTGTTCTGAGAGAAGCTAGAAGGGTCATCAGCTAACCTCAAATTCGACTCAGATTGCCTGCTGCCTGGCGCCTGCCAAAAAAAAAAAGAGAATGCATATCTTTATTCAACCTGAAAACTACAGCAGTTGCAGAAATCTAAATTCTTTTGTGTGTGTAACATTCTTATCTTGTACACAGCTATTCTGAGATGGCAAAATTATCATAAGGTTCTGTGGCCACTTTCCTAGCATGCTGCTGATTAGTAGTGAACATGCATAAAATCATGGTTAACTGTTGAGAAAAAAGGTCTGAGCACAGAAAATAAGAAATGACTTGATTATTTTTTCTTAAAAAAATAATGAATACCATTTAAAATCTTGATTGTTAGTTCTAATTGCATCACCTGACTAGTCCAGTCTTATGAAAAGAATATTAAATTCATCTATCAAATTATTGCTGAATATCTTATGTTCTTTCATTTTTCATTCCCATCTTCCAGAGATGAGAAGCAGTAAATGGAATTAGACGATAAAAATAAGTAGACAGTACTCCTTCATTTTTCATAGCAGCTTTATTCAAACTAGTTATAACATCTATGTTACCCCTTGAATAAAATTTCAAATATCACTCCTGCTATGCTAAATAAGACCATGATTCAACAACAATCATTACAAATCAGATACTAAAAATTTAGCAGATTATGCTATTCACTAACAAGTAAAGAAAGTGCACCAAGCAGATAGAAGTTTCTAAATCCACTAAGAATAACCAATAATCCCAGGGACCCTTTTTTTCTTCATCAGCGGTTAACATGAGAATGGTCAAATTTGCGCAAGTAACAAAACAATACTTTGGCATTCTTCATTTCTAGTGCTACAAGTATCTATCATGGGTTCAGAAGGGAAAATTGAAGGGGACTAAGTAACATTTCAAAACTTTTAACTGTTTCTTAGCGGAGGATATTTGCAGATATAAACTGCACCACTTACTAGAAGGAAAAAACATGAAAAGTAAATTTACATATTTAATCAGCAAAAGTATAGAGATGAGGACAGATAACATGTTTCCTGAAAAAGTGTGAAACATATGTTTTTAAAACACCTTTTTTTACCAGTGTAATAGCTGATATGAAGAAATAAGCAGTCAGACCATGATTTATTTTTTGTGAAAGCTGTCAGTTTTTTGTGTTTGTAAATGAATTCGCCTAGTGTCTATATTGTTAACTGTATAATTGGGAGTAGATTTGGCAATCTTATGAATTCATATATCATTAGTAGATTTTTCTGCACAATGCCAATTTAGTGTATGCTCATATAACATAAATCTATCACGATGATGAATGCATATTGAAAAAGGGCACTTCATCTGTATCAGAGAACCAGAACATATGATCTGATCTTTTTGGTTTCCCCTAATCAATAGGGCCATAGAAATTGGTATCGGATCATATTAGGACAATGATTAAACAAAACAAGGCCAGATCATGAAGATGTAAAATATGATATTTTTGGATTACATCGGAAGTCCAAAATATAAAAGAAAGCATGCAACCAAAGTATAAAAGAAACAAAGTGGAAAATTGCAAGAAATAATGAGATGTTGAAATCTAATACAGATATTGAATATGCAAGGACCTTAGGGTCAATATCTTGCCAAAATGCAATGCATACTCTGAGTGTACTGCTATGCTTATCAAGACTACCTATCCATCCTCCTCTTTTTACCCTTCCCCCTCTTAACATCCCAAAGGAACAAGATCACTGGAGTGACCCCCGAACATGAGAAGAATAATTACTTCAATCGGGAAAACAAAGCAGTTTTCTTTTCAATATAACCTAGATTTATAGAAATGATTTCAGGGTTTATTATTTTAGAAAGCTCTCAGAATACAACTAGCATATTCACAATTAGCCTAAATTATAGCAGGAAAATAAAGCAGAAAATGTACCTTGAATTTTGTAATCACTTTAATTAATGTTCATGACTTGGATGTGCATCCACCAACTTAATCTTTAGTACCCTAATCTCTTTGCTAGAAAATTGTCACTATTGGCTTCATCATCATCCTCAACATGTGCCATCAGTCTGCTTCTTTCATCCCTATCATTAGCAAGGTTTATTGAGCTGCATCTAATTTATAGAGATCCTCCAAAGTACAAGGCTTTGCTTTCGCTAAAATATCCAACATTGATCGTTTCTTTTGTCTCCCCTTATATTTTCTTTGCTTATGTCTCAACCTCTTGGAAGAAAGTGTATTGGTTCTTGGATAAACATTGAGGTCAGAACCTTCTATGGAACTTGATTGTCGTTTTAGTGGAGCTATGACATTGGAAGTGTAATCAGAACTTAAGTTGCTTTCATCTTTATGCTTACTACTATCATCCAGATGAGATTTAAGTAAGTCATGGCAGGGGGCCTTCAATAACACCTCATCATAGAAAGAATTACACTCATCTTTGATCAATTTCTCCTGCACAACAATATCTCTCACTTTATTTTCAAAGGAAACATTCTCTTTATTCTGTTGAGAACACATCAAACCTACAGTTTCTTTTGTTGTTCGAATAGCTGGATTACATGGTTCAAAGGGTGGCAACACGTTGTTAATACCATACTTTAGACAGATATGCAAGTGCTTCTGCTGAAATGGCCAACAAAGAAAGACATCTTTCCTCCTAGTAGCCCCAACAAACTGTCTGTAAAACAAAATGTTAAATAGAATTGAGATGCTAATTTCTTTAATATAGAAAGAAAAGAAATCAGCATTTTATATCATTGAAATATTAACTTAAAATTCTAAATTAAAATTTGTTATCATGCACTGCCGCTGAAGGGAAAAACATCATTACACAACTGTGAGGAATAATACAAGAGGTAAAGTACATAATCCTAAAAATCATATGCAAAACTTAGAACAATACATGGTTCAAAACATAAAAACCCCACTTCTGGAATTGAAGAATTATAGAACAGAGTTCATCAGCAGTGAGAAAAGTTAAATATTTTTTATCAAGATGGGTAACCTAATCAAATATTTCATTTCCTTTAAAACAACATTTGACTGGAAAATTAACGTCTGGTGCAAAACCACTCTTTTAAAACAAAGTGCAGAAAGCTTGCCGATTTCATTTACTGGATATGCTGCTATATAAACCCCAATTGTTATCTTTAAGAACAAAACAAAAGAATGAAAGTAATTTTCAAGAATAGTCTAAAGAAAAATGAAATGGACAAGGCAGAAACAAAACTAGGTGAACCTTTGATACTGCTAATTTGGAAAAACACTATCCATATGCATAAAATGGAAGAATAGAAAAAGCTACATAACCAAGATATAATGTACATGTAGTAAGCTGAAGTTCAAAGGAAATGCGAGGCAAAAATTCCAAAGCTACATCTGTAATTAACTACCATGCAATAACGATATAAAGCAAAGATATAAATCATATTAAAGCATGGTAAAAATGGGAAATCACCTTATGGAAAATGGGTTAGTAACTGCTTCACCATTGACATATCTATCACAGCCCATTTTGCTCCGAAGAAAATGCTGACAAACCGTAAGTTGAGAAACAACAACAAACACAGTTTGGATAACTCAACGAGGATCAAAACAGGAGCGAACCCAGTTTAAATTATAGTCCCAGAAGTCATCTTGAAGATAAACACGGCCGAAAAGTACATAAAATTATGAGCTTTATGCCAATAGTTGAAGACCTAAGAGGGTTAAGAAAGCGAAAACGGAAGCAGAGGATGAAAAAAAAAGGGAAATTTTGGCAAAATGGGTTGAGAAAGAAGACGTTGAAGAAGATGATTAGAAGAGAAATGGATGGCAAAGTATAAATAGAAAGAAGATGGAGTAGGAATGAAAACAGCAGGCTTTAGCAGAAGGAGAAGATGATGAGCTGGAGCAACACCTTTATATCAAAGGAGGGTTTTAATGTAAAATGGGGGAAGAATTATTCATGGTGAAATCCAAGAGTAAGATTTGTTTAGAGAGAAAGATACAGTAGTGATTTCTTAGTTTTGCTCAAGAACAATATGGCGATTCGCCTAGACATAGATAGGGAACAGGGAAGTTGAAGCTGGAGAGGCACTTCCTTAAAAATTCTAACATTAATTGAGAAAATTAAGAAAATTTTTAAGTATTATTAGTAAAATCTTTAAATACAAATTTTACAGTAATATAAAATTATTTGTTATAGCACTGAGAATAGAATATCAAATAAAGATTTTGATATAAAAATTTTAAGTTTTTAATATAAATTATTATATATTGATAAAAATAGTTTTCGATTTCTCTCACTTTACAAAAATTATTAAATAAATCATTCTTATAAATATAAATTTTCGACCTATAAAATGCCCTTACATAATGAAATTATGTCAATTTCTCTCATTTCATATTATATTTATAAAATCACTCTTTGATGTTCATTCTTTATATAAAATTTAATTTGCTTATTTTTCACTTAAAATATGATACTATGATTTTTTATTATTAATTCTTTTTTATAATAACTTTTGATTAAATAAAAAGTGATCATAGTATAAAAATGACAACTAAATAATAGGCTAAGCACCCCAAGCCACTTTGGTATATATATGATAATTTGAGATTGCTATTCCAAGACAAATTCTAACAAAGGAAAAATAATGGTAGAAACGTTATAGAACGAGTTAATTATTGAAAAATAAATTAAAATCAATAAATAAAATGTTTTTAATAGAAAAATAGCTGAAGTGTGTGTGTGTATATATATATATATATATATATATATATATTTATATACACACTTTTGTTCAGGACATTGGACTCTGATCGCAATCATGCCTGCCTATATTCATCCAGTTCTTTCTCTAGCGTCTCTATTATCTGATCCTTTTGGGCAATGGTCTCCAAAAGCCTTGTATTCTCCTCTCGGAGTGCCTCGAACTGGCAAACGATCCCTTCAATCTGTGCTTCAATGGCCTCATCACTCAACTCCATGGCACTTTCTACCACCCTCACGACACGCCACAAACTCACAATCACAAGCAAACCTCCTCCTTTCCTCTCCAATAATGCCTCCAAAAGCAATGCCCCGACAACAACTATGCCATCGACAAGATAGCCTGGCCGTCTAAAGAAGGCACTGCCAAGCCCCACAGCAAGAGCCACTGACTTGGCAGAAAGCAGCGCCAGGATGGAAATTCCTACCCAATGGTACCAAGCTTTTTCGATGTTAGTACTACTGCTTTTGGGTGAACAGGAAAGTACAGTCGAGGATAGTTCAAGAATGGTGAGGACTAGGTCCAGAAGAAGCAATGATATTGCAACAATGCGAAGTTGGGTTGATTCTAAGAATTTGGCCAAGTGAGTTCTCCAGGGTGCTCTGCTTGATGACACTACTAGTTCTGATCTTGGGTTGAAAACGTGTTGCCATCTCTGCCTTTTGTACCAGCTTTTGATGAGATTTTGGATAGATATTTCAACAGATTCAATGGAGACTGATTGAGGAGAGGGGCCATGGGTGCAATTAGTTGGGTTCATTTCTTGGAACTTAAGTGTTTGGGGGGTACATCATAAAACCTGTTAATTATATAATTTGGTGGAAGAAGAAGAACAATGAAGATATATGCTTGCATCAAAGGCACGTGAAACGCAAGTAAGCTTTGAAGAATTGCATGCTTTAGGGTCACGTTGATAGTCACTTAACTGTTATGTATTTGATCATTGAAGATAAAGCGTCAAGCAAATCCCAGTGTGGCAAAGTACACATAGCCTCCAACGTCACCGCCTGATGACTCCATCAAAATTCAAAGCCCAAATGGCAGCCAATGATCTGTAAAAGATGCGTCTAAGTATCATAAACCTTCACTTTGTAAGCTTTGGATGCTCACACTACCAACCAATCCAATTTCTCAACATTGCATGCCTGTTTGAATTTATTTGCAACCGAAACTCTTTTCTTTACACCTCATTAATCATTTTTCTTGAAATTTCCATTATTCCTTTCATTTTGATTATCAGATTAAAGATGTTAAAGATAATTCATATTTTACCAAAAGTTCGTGACGCTTTTACATGACCTCAAGCCCATAAAACATATTGAATATAGACTTGATGTATTGTTTCTGGCTATGCAGTGCAGACATGTTGGTATAAGTTATTTAGGTGAGGTTAATTAATTATGTCCTTTTCACACATTAATACTTTGTATTTAAACAATCTTACAATCTTCCCACAAGCTCCTTACTTTCTTTCTTTCCTTTTTTTTTTCTAAGAAAAAAAGCAAGATGTTATGCACCCAGTCCAGCAGAGATACAAAGTGCTGGTGCAAGTCTGTAGCGGAGAACATTAGCAGGAGACTTGTTATGGCAGATTAAAACCTGCAGGCGTGTTCTAACACTTAACAGCAATTCAAAACATCAGGGAAATGAACCCAGTAAGCTGAAATCATTTGCAAGCCCCTCTCACTACGGTAAAGCACTAGCACACAGTGCTGGACTCGGAACACAGCCACCTAACAGCCACAAAGCCAGCTCTAAACACGGACAAATGATCAAGCATGTTCCATCACCACGAAGCACGTCAGACAAGTTGGGACAATAGCAATAATTTACTCAATCCTTACCTAGTCTGGATATGCAAGTAAGTATTTACAGTATTTTTTTTTTTTGCCATCATACATAAAATTTGATACAAAGCAAATTACGAATTAAGTGTAATGATGTTATTCCAATGGGCCTTAATTAAATTATACATGAATGATGATAGGTTACATCCCTAATTATTGTTTTTATTCTTTTACTTTTTCTTTAATTTTTTTATTGAAACTCCAAATAAAAAAATTACTTAATCTCTAAAAACAAATTGAGTCAAAAAGTGCATATCTCATAATAGTTATGAATTCGAAATATAATTTTAATTTAAAATCACTTATTGTCAAAATAGATAAATAAATACATCAGTTATTGAATTAAATACTTTTAAATATATAAAAACTTTTTTAAAAAATAAGTTAGTGAGAGACCGTTGTTATAATCGAATTAAATAAATTTTTACTCACAAAATAATATTGACAAAAAGAAATAAAAAACAATACCCAATGATTAATGTTTAGCCTGCTAACCTTGCATTGATTTGGAAGACAATGGCCATAGCATTTTGGCCATTCACATAATTGATTCCAAGTCGTTGCATTTGTTTTCTATCTAATAAGAATATAATTGCCGAAATTATTATCTGCAAGTAACAAAATCAGATGACATTCAACTACTTTATATTTGCTTCACAAGTCACAATAATTAATCCTTTCAACTTAACATATCCTGGTCTGTAAAACTCAACAGAAATTCATATTAACACTAGCATATTAAATTTGCCATTTTTTCCATTAATGAAACCCGAACGTACATTTATGAGACATCACTTGTGATTCCTTCTATAGAATTCATTTATGAACGTCCTTCAAAGGTGCAGAGGGCTTAGAAGTTGAGTCCATTTCCTGCTCCCTCGATTCTCCGTGCTTTGCAATAACTATTTCAGTGCCTGCAGTTACTATTTCTTAACTATGTCGTACTATTTGTCTACTTTACCGGCAAAAGGATTCAAAGAACAAGAACAAAGAAATGAAAAGTTTCCACAAAACATAGGTACCAACGTCTTTCGGTTTCTGAGACATGATAGCATCGGCAATTCCGTCGGTTTCATAGTTTCCCTGTTATTTACGTCACCTTCCTTACCTTCCAATGATACTGGTATAAATTTTCCACAAGTTGCTCAACTCCACACTTCCTGGAACAGTTCCCCAGCTTCAGCTATTCACTCTAATTAACAGTTATTCGGCAGCCAAATTTCGATTGAAAAACAATGGCAACAACAAAAGTTGGGAGGATCAAGCTGGGTTCTCAAGGCCTGGAAGTATCAGCTCAAGGTCTTGGCTGCATGGGGATGTCTGCAATTTACGGTCCTCCAAAGCCTGAAGCTGACATGGTGGCTCTCATCCATCATGCTATCAACTCTGGGGTTACCCTTCTTGACACCTCTGATGTTTATGGTCCCCATACTAATGAAATCCTTCTTGGCAAGGCATTGAAAGATGGTGTCAGAAACAGAGTTGAGTTGGCGACTAAATTTGGTATTCACTTAACTGAAGGCCAGAGGGAAATCCGTGGTGACCCTGCTTACGTGAGAGCGGCTTGTGAGGGTAGCTTGAAGCGTCTTGGTGTGGATTGTATTGATCTTTATTACCAGCATCGTATTGACACCAGGGTGCCTATTGAAGTCACGGTTTGTTTTGTCTTTTGTTTTTTGTTCCGTCTCTAGTTGTTTTTCTTTTAAAGAAAAATGAGAGTTCTTGATTTTTGTATTGATTGATACCCAGATAGGAGAACTAAAGAAGCTAGTTGAAGAAGGTAAAGTAAAGTACATTGGTTTATCTGAGGCTTCTGCTTCAACCATTAGAAGGGCACATGCTGTTCATCCAATAACTGCAGTGCAGTTGGAGTGGTCATTGTGGTCCAGGGATGTTGAGGAAGAAATAGTTCCTACTTGCAGGTTAGTTATTTTTGAATAATCGGTAATTGCTAACCCTAATGTCATGTCATCTTTTCCCTTCTAATTTCTCAGGGAACTTGGGATTGGGATTGTTGCTTACAGTCCTCTGGGGAGGGGATTCTTGTCATCAGGGCCTAAAATGGTGGAAACTTTGTCTAATGATGACTTCAGAAAGGTTTGTAGTTATTTTACAGTCGCAATTGTGCACTAGAAATAACTGTCAGTTACTTTAAGGCATATCAAAATTTATTGCGCGAAACTTGATCTATAATTTTTTTTTTGTTGGTGACAAAAGTGTTCCTCAATTTCTAGAGAAAATCTACATCAATACAGGCATAAAGAAACATTAGATGTCTTAGATTCGACAGCTAAGTTGCTCTGCTAGATTTTCCTCTTTGTTAGCCTACTCTGAAATAGAGATCTTCCGCCTGAATGTCAAGCTTCAAACTCCCCACAAAGGATATTCTTCTCCCAAATATGGAAAACAAATTGGGCGGTAATCGTCATTGTACTTCTTTCTGGCACAAGGTTAACTACCTTTATGTCCTAATTTGCCTGTAGCACAGTCCTCCCCTTTAGTTACCTAAATGCTCTCTTGTGGTCAATTTATCAATATCATGAAGGTGAAGTTTCTACTATGGCAATAGTTTTACAACTGTCAAAAGCATCTTTCAATTTTTCAAATAAAAACTTAGGTGAAGCTTGTATATCTACTTACTTCATCTGAGATGTGGCATGTGTCATCAATGACAGTACACCTGCAACATGTATTTGGAAATTTTGTGTCTAACTTCTTCGAACTTAATTACCAAGTGATGTTTAAATTAGGTAATGAGCAATTGTCGTAATTTCAAAAAAGTAAAGTTAATGACCGGCACTACTTGTTTAAGACTTAGTATTGCATGGAAATCAGTTTGAAAAAGTGCATTTAGCCTTGTATTGAAATCAAACAGCATCATTTCAAGATAAAATACAAGATCGTTTCTGTTCTTGGGCAATTAAACAAAATGAGGTCTATTTGGACAACAAACTATGGCATGAGCTGAGAACTAAATCTTGAAATTAAATTAGCTAAAAACAACTTGAATTCCAAATTTGTACCATTTGCAGGAACTAATGCCCTGCTGCTGATTGTCTTTTTGTTTGATGACACAATCATTATAATGGATATTCATTTATGGCAGTATCTACCAAGGTTCCAACCTGAAAATCTCAAGCATAATGAACGCCTCTATGAGCAAGTTAATAAGATAGCAGCAAGAAAGGAATGCACCCCATCACAGCTTGCATTGGCCTGGATCCATCACCAAGGGAATGATGTCTGTTCCATTCCTGGAACCACCAAAATCGAAAACTTCAATCAGAACATTGCAGCTTTGGCCTTGAAACTAACACCTGAAGAGATGGCTGAGCTAGAATCCATTGCTTCAGCAGATGCCGTGAAGGGAGACAGATATACTGGAACTTTCGCTACCTACCATGAATCTGAAACTCCTCCCTTGTCTTCTGGACAACCCGTATGAGGATTCAGGGCCTTCCATTCACTCACCACATTGATACAATTTTCATCATGAGCTATCGACCTAGCTAATGTAATTCCAGAGTGATGTGCTTCAAATTTTTGTGAGTTCTCTACTTTATGTTCAGAAAATAAAGTGTTATATTGGAAGTATCATAGGTCCCGTGGTGATAGATGGCAGCCTTGATTGTCGTTATCTAAGTTTGTCATGTTGAGATTGTCCACATAAAAGAAAGTCTGATGTAAAAATGGGAGCTTTTTTTACCATTTCCTTTTCCAATGTCATCAAAACAATAATCAGACAAATTCACATATTTAATAAGGGAGCAAAGTATAATATTCTAGATGCATTACCCTCTTTCCAAATCCCTCATTTTCTAATCCGTCGGCTAACTTGTAAAATAATTCTTCCCAACTCTTTTGTACCATTCAAAAAGAATATTAAGAAAGAAAATATTGTTCCACAGTCAAATGTACCGTGGGCTCTTACTCCTTTCGAGACATTATGACATTGGCCCTTATGTCATCGGTTTCAATTTTTCCTCTTTTGTACAGTCTCCCTCAACTTTCCACCTACTACTTAACTGTTAACACCGTACCGCGACTTCCTCGACACAACACTGGTTGGAACTCTGCTGTCAGCAGCAACTTCAGGTAGCTATTCACTCTCGCCTGCAAAACATGGCAACTGCAAAAGTTGGGAGGATCAAGTTGGGTTCTCAAGGCCTGGAAGTGTCAGCTCAAGGCCTTGGCTGCATGGGGATGTCAGCTTTCTATGGTCCTCCAAAGCCTGAAGCAGACATGATCGCTCTCATCCACCACGCAATCAGCTCTGGGGTTACCCTTCTTGATACCTCTGATGTTTATGGTCCCCACACCAATGAAATCCTCCTTGGCAAGGCCTTGAAAGATGGTTTCAGAGACAAAGTTGAATTGGCTACTAAGTTTGGTGTAGACAATACTGAAGGCAAGGGGGAAATCCGCGGTGACCCTGCTTACGTGAGGGCGGCCTGTGAAGGTAGCTTGAAGCGTCTTGGTGTGGATTGTATCGATCTTTATTATCAGCATCGGATTGATACCAGGGTTCCCATTGAAGTCACGGTTTGTTTTAGTCTTGTTTTCGGCCCACTGCCTTTTTCTTTGTCATGATCTAGTTAAAATGAGAATTCTTGATCTTTTTTTTGATTGTTGCCCTTTTCCATTTCTCAGATGGGAGAACTTAAGAAGCTAGTTGAAGAAGGTAAGGTAAAGTACATAGGTCTATCTGAGGCTTCTGCTTCGACAATTAGGAGGGCACATGCTGTTCACCCAATAACTGCTGTACAGTTGGAGTGGTCTTTGTGGACTAGAGATGCTGAGGCCCACATCATTCCAACTTGCAGGTTACTTATCCATAAGACTAATAATTCTTTTTTTAAAAAAAATTAGTGACTTAGAAATCTTATTCTAGTGTGATTCCTTTTCATTTCTTAGAGAACTTGGAATTGGGGTTGTTGCTTACAGTCCTTTGGGGAGAGGATTCTTTTCATCAGGGCCTAAAATTGTGGAAACTTTGTCCAATGATGACCGCAGAAAGGTTTGTAGCTATTTTTCACAATTGCATTATTTTTCCTAGGAAATACTAATCATCTGATCAAATGTTTTATGGATGATGGATTTTCTTAATCATGAAATGTGATCAATACTTGCATAAAAAAGTTTAGTAGTTTACAGAAATGACAAGAATTTTTTTTATATCTGACGGTTAAATATTTTTAATGCTGAAGTTGTACCAAAACATTTCCTCTTGTTAACTATCCATATGAAGACCTCCCGATTTAGTCTATAAGTGCTTCAATGCTAGCAATCTTTTTCTTTCTAAGTTGGTGGGACTTACATGTGAATTGGGTTTATTTACATGTTGGTGTGTACTGTCTCTGTGTATATTCTCCAACTGTGCACTTGGGTAAGGGTAGACTAGTTAAGAATCCAAATTTGAGTATGTTCATAACCTGTTCCCCTTCTCTTTCAAAACTTATTTTCAAAATGTAAAAACATGTTGGGTAGTAATCTTCTTTATCTTCCTCATAATAACAGAGGGCTAACTATACCTTTATGTCCTAGTTTGCCTCTAATATGGCCCTTTCCCTTGAGTTATGCAAGTGTGTCATGTGATTCATTGATTAAATGTTTTGAATCAACAAATCTGCATTAGTGACAGAAAATGTTTTGTTGCTGATTACCTTTATCTTTTATGACACAATTATTTGAAATGAATATTCAACTGTGACAGTCAATGCCAAGGTTCCAACCTGAAAATTTGGAGCATAACCAACGCTTGTATGAGCGAGTTAACGAGATAGCAGCGAAGAAGGGGTGCACCCCATCACAGCTTGCATTGGCTTGGGTCCATCACCAAGGGAATGATGTCTGTCCCATTCCTGGAACCACCAAAATTGAAAACTTCAATCAGAACGTTGGAGCTTTGTCCGTAAAATTAACA